>NW_022589730.1:2835024-2887179 GCF_004348235.1 Phoca vitulina
GGGGCGGGCGCGGCCGGGGCGCGCGAGGGCGGCGCGGGGAGGGGGCCGGGCGCGTGGCGGGCCCCGCGCGCCCTCGCGCGTCCCCCGCGCCCGGGCGCAGCTGGCGCGGTCGGTCTAGTGCAGCGCTCGGCTCCGCGCCTCGGGCGCTCGGCTTCACCTTCAGAGGCGCGGGGCGTGCGCGTCCTCCTCCCCGGACCCGCCGCCTCCCGCCAAGGTAGGGGCCGGGGTGTTGGGGGGGCGCCGCGGGTCCCGCAAGGGGCGGGGGCGCGGGGCCCCGGGCCTGGCCGTGCCGGGGACCCCGGTGTGCGCCGCGGGGGTGGGGGGCGGGGAGGGGCTCCCGGGCGCGGGGAGGGCGGCTTGGCTTCCCTGCGGGTAGTTGCTCAGCTCCGCAATTCCAGGAGAGGGAAGATGCAACTTCGGGCGGCGAGGCGAGCGCTGGGAGGTGGTTTTTACCGCAGTGGAGGGGCGGGGTGGGGGCCGGGTGGGAGCGCGGAAGAGGCTCTGGCTTTGTACACTTCGTCAAAGGCGACGCGGGAGGAGGGGAGCTCGGATGCGCTCTCCATCCATTAGGAGACAAAGAGCAAATTGCCTTACTTTAAAGTAAAACGCTCCGGCTAATGAAGGTGGGTGATGGGGCTGCGGGGCCCGAGGAGCCGCTTCAATTATTAAGGGTTTGGCTGATGGGATCGATGCCTGTGGGCACCGAGCGCTGCTGCCTCGGGTACGTGTTGGCGTGTGTGTGTGGGGGGGTGTTTTGCCTCCCCCTCCCCTGGCTGCATGACCATTGGCTGGGAGCGTATAAGTGACCCTAAGATTAAAGAAGTGAGTGCGCCTGGAAGGGAAGTTAGGGCCGGGTGGGGGTGGGGGGCGAAGGTTCTCTCAGTGATCGTGAGGGGTAGGGAGAGGGCTCAGGGTGGCAGGGACTCCTCGCAGATGCACGCAGCCTGGCGGGCGTCGGAGTGGGGGTGGGGGAGGTATTGATCGCGATATATACCCGGGTATATAGGAGAAAAGGAGAATGCTGTGGGGCGTGTGTGCTGGTGGTGGTGGTGGGGGGGCGGTGGTTGGAAAAGCGCCTCGTCTGCCATTTCCAGGGAGAGCTAACGTATTGAATAGTTACGATCAGTATTTAGAATAAACCGCCTCGTCAAGTTTTAAAGAAACTTTGTATGAATAAGTTTGTTAAAAGCCAGCGGAGTTGGGAATTTAAAACAGCGGTTTATGGAGGAGGTTGGTGTGGGGTGACAATCAGTGGTAGTGGGCAGGGAAGCCAGTGGAGCCTTGCAATTAGGGACCAGAGAGACCCAGCCTTTTACCCGAAAATGTGGGTCTGTAAGTCAACCCCATTTATTATCCGCGTTAATAAGCTCCCCGCAGCAGACCAGGATCAGACCAGGAGCTTCTGGGGTTGGTGTGTCTGCATCTTACTCATTCTGCTGGCTTACTGATAAAGAATTACTTGGTCTCCGGGTGTGCAAAGATCAACTTGCTCAGCCCTCTTTTTAAATATATTCATTCTGTGCCTTATTTAATCCAGATGCACAAAAAGCCATTTGCTGCTTCATTGTTGGTTTACATTTTTTGAAAAGGCGACTGGTGTAACCTGTGGAATTTGAAATGCAAATAGAAGCCTGTGGGAGTTGAGGCAGAACAAATCAGCATTTATAAAGTGAAAAAGATTTAATGTCTTTGAAATCATTGCAGAGGAAAAAAACTGAAGGGGGGGTGATTTTTCAGGGAGTGAATTGTGACGTCAGGTCTTTTTGGAAAAGATGTTATTTTTAAGGTCTGAAACCCGGGTATGTAAAGTGCTTACAGGAAAAACAGATTACAAGATTAACATCTGTTAACATGATCGTTTATCTCCGGCCAAAAATAGGTCAGTTCTTTCTTAAGGAAACACGATTGCTGGCGCATGCTTAAATAATAAAATTAAAATAATGAGTTCACAAATTAGGACTGGCATTTGTTATAATCTGATCTGTGAAAAACATTTTTTAATTTCGAGATCAATAAAGGTGAAAGTCTTTTTTGGGCGTTGAGAGCAACTCTTCACTCTGCGTCCACCCCTCCGGATGACCCCCTCTTCCTCACTCTTAGCTCCTTCTCCGCCCCCACCCTGATTGCTAATTTCCCTTTTCATCCATTGTGGAAGTACAAAATATATTTAAATGGATATTGTCTGACGCCCCCGTCGTTAAAGAAAGCAAACTCTCCGCGCAGATGGTTAACTTCAGGGCTCTGCTGTTGTTTTACCATTAAATGAAACGGTAGGGAGGGAAGGAAAAAAAAAAAAAAAAAAAAGGAAACAGCCTTGCAAAGTCTCCCTGCCCCCTGGGTGTGAGTGACGGCTCTGTCGGCCAATCCGCAGCGGCTTTCTCCATCCCGGAGGTAATTTGGAGTGTGAGTGTGTGCGCGCGCGCGCGTGCATGCGCCCATGTGTATGCACACTGTTAAGTGCTACTAGCCCCGCGCATCCGCAGGCTCCTGATGCGCACAGCTCTGTGCTGTAGACGTGGACACGCTTTTATCTGAGTCTGGGCCGCTAGATGGGTACGCAGCAGTCCAAACGGAGACCCTGCCTCCTCCGAGTGTTCTCCTGCAAAGAATGGGCGTTAAGAGGTGCTTTCCGATTCAAGTCGAAACCTGCAGAAGGGGAAGGAGAGAGGAGAGATACGGTTATGCTTCTCAGCAACCGGGGAATCGAAATGTGCGGTTCCTTCCGTCTCGTTCCCACGAGGCGGGCACGCCCTCGCGCGCTTGGGGTCCGGGGGACGGAGCCCACTCGCCAGGCGCAAAGCGTACAAAGAACGGGGATTGTTGAAACTGGTGTGAATCCGTAGAAAAGTGAAGGACAGCATGAACCTTACAACTTCATATTTTATTGTGTCACTGAAAGTTCATACTTAGTCCATGGCAAATTCTAGAATGTGACCCGCTCATGGTCAGTGAAAGTTCTGCCCACCCGACTTAAGAGTGCGGAGCGCCTGCCGGGTCTCCACCGCACAATGGGTACATTCACGGGCAGAGTGCGTCACGGGCCGCCCCACGCTTCGTACCGGCTTAATCTGGCACCAGCTTCCCCGGGAATATCAGTGGTGGTGTGTGGACGTGTATGGACCAGACGCAGTCACGTAGCATCTCTGTCGCGGTGCTCTAGATGCTGTGCTGCTTCATTCTGGGACGGATGCTGCTGCTGCATTGGACGGGTTAAGGACCCACGTGTGACTCCTTCCCCGGAGACCCCTTTAGGGAGACCCCTCGGAGGGACCCCGCGCCCCGCCCCCGTCCACGCACGGTGTGCCCATCTGCCGGGCCGCACCAAGGTTACCCCGAGGGTCCATGGGCGACCCCAGGCGACCTTCGTCGTACCCCCCTGCAAGAACCTAACTCAGTTACAAGGTAGTGTCCGACCCCGATCCTCCTGCTCCGGCCATTTTCGGCTCCCAAACCGGAGTTCGATCCGATTCTGCGCCCCCCCCCCCGCCCCCACCTCAGTGAACTCGCGGAGTGAGGAATGGGCAGCAGGGGAGAGGTGTCGCGGGATTAAATCATTCCTATTTATGTATCTCCTAGCGAGCGGCGCAGGGCCCGGGGCGCCGCTGGGGGAGGCGGGGCGGAGGCGGGGCGGGGGCGGGGGGATTTACCTGCCCGCCCCGGGGCGGGGGCGGTGGCCGCTTGTTGCTGGGCTGCCAGGGGGCGGGCTGTGGGCGGGGCGGGTAGGGCAGAGAGGTGGGGGAGGGCCCGACCCGCGCCCCCGCCCCCCGGCGCCCGCCCCCCGCCCCCGTCATGTGGAGCGGACGTCACTCGCCTGCACTGTAACCCAAGAAGTGAAAGAGACGGGGACCCACGGCCCAACTTCGCACCGTAACAAAGGCGGGGGTCCGTGCGGGCCGGAGGGGGACTAGCTGGGGAGGGAGCAGGCTGGGAGGGAGGGGTCGAGGAGTGGGGGGCCTGGCCGGGGCGGAGGTCTGCATGGGGCGGGGGCGGGGAGTGGGGGGCCTGGCCCGCGGCGGGGGTCTCCGCTGGGCCGGACGGCCGGGGTCTTGGCGGGGTGGGGGCGGGTAATGGGGGTCTAGCCGGGGTGTGTGTGTGTGGATCTCCGCGGGGCGGGGGCGTGGGGGGGGGGCCTGGCCGGGGCGGGGGTCTGCGCGGGGCGGGGGCGGGGGGTGGGGGGCCTGGCCCCGGCCGGGATGGGTGGGGAGGGTGTCTCCGCGGGGCCGGGGGGCGGGGGTCTGCGTGGCGGCGCGGGCCGCGCTCCGGGGGCCGAGGCGCGGCTGAGGCCAGGTAATTGGTTTCTATTTTAAACTTCACTTTGTTCTGGCGGAGGTGGGGCGGTGGGAAAGGCGTGGCCCCCGAGGACGATTACATAAGTATTCACACCTGATTCGGTCCCGGCCGGGGCACCGCGCGGCTGCGGGTGGGCGGCGCTGGGGCGGCCGCAGGCCGTCCCCGCGAGGGGCTGCGCGCGTGGGTGTGGCGTCCTGCCTGCGTGGCCTCTTCCCGTCCCGGCGGCGAGCAGCCCGCGTGGATGCGGGGGGCTGTTCCTGGAAGCCCAGATGTGCCCGAGGGCGTGGGGCCGGGCCTGCTAGCGGGGTCCACTGCGTAACAAAGGGCAGGGGCTGCGGGACCCAACGGCAAGTCACAAAAGGAACTTTAGACGGTGGTCTTAATTAAACATGCCACGGAAGGCATTTCCCTCATGAACCTGCCGTTAAGTCTGCAGTCCTGATAAAGATGATCTAAAAACTGGTGGGTCTCCATCCTGTGGCCGTGTAATAAAATGCCATTGAAGTACTGACCCGAGTGGAAGCAAGGCTGGATAGTCCCCCAGCAGGGTCCTCTCCAGATTATTTTTTAAGCCGCCCTATTAATATGATTGGAGTATTTTGGTTTAGGAATGTAAGTGCTCCTTTAAGGAACTAGGCATGCCTGCTATTTGATAGGATACTTTCTACTGCCGCGTAAAAAAGCTCACTTCATCATTTTATCATTTGTTTGTTTCCTCCTTCATTTTCTCTTACATTCTTTGATTGTGGCGTCAAAATAGCTGTGCTATTTATGTTTACACAGACCCGCTAGAATTAAATATGCCACATGCCTCTGCTGGGCAGGATTGGGAGCTTCCCCCTCTTGCAGGAATTGGGGACCAAGTTGCGCGAGCTGGCCTGGAGCCTGGCTCTGAGGGCTGGTCACCCGAGGAGGACATCTTTAGTTTCACTAGGCTCCCATGCCATCTTGGAGGGGCCCAGCCAGAAGCAGTCGCAAGCCTCAAGGACTTAGAATGTTGAGGTGCTGAGCCCCAAGCCTGTGAGTCTAGTATTTTTCTTAGTTTAGTAGGAGGACTTTGTTTTCTGAAATTAGCTCATTTGAATATACTGAAACATAGGGGCCACATTAACATTCTAAAAAAATAACAGTCCCAAGGGATGTGTAATAAAACCAGCCGGAGAGAGAGTGGGAATGTCTCTCTAAGATGAAACAAAGCATCAAAGCAGCATTTGTGGTAGGTGTAGAGTTCAGCGGGGAGAGAGGAGTTTTGCTTATTTTTATTTCTGAAAGCTTTTGCCAGAGTCCTCTTTCCCAAGTGGCCTAGTAACTGAGAGATACCAGATCAAGAACTTTGCCTTGTGTGACTGATACTCGTTGCTGGCGAGTAGAGTTTACATCTTTGGTGTTAATCCCATTGTTACTGGTAAACAGCCTTTAGAGTTGACTGGACAATTGAGAGATTCAGATTTTCCTGGAACTTTGAAGTCCTATGTGTCTTAACTTTGGAGGATGTTGTCCCAGAGACCTTCCAGGAGGAAACAGAATGAGAGATGTTTTTGAAAGCTGGCCAATGGGAAAAGCATGTTGTTTCCATGTCCATAAATTGAACTTTACCTTCATTTATCTTAATTGCTCCTACATGAAGATATTTGAGTTTTATAGGTGACCCATTTGATGTGGATGTTGTGTCGCAACAATTATGTGGAAAAGAAAAGAGACTTCTTTAGAGGATACTTGAGAATGAGGTATGCTCTCCCAGATGGTTTTCAGTCTTACCAAATAGGGAAAAGTGGTAATGTGACCGAGGACGTGGAGTAGCGTTTAGTCATGGACTGTTCTTGAAAAACCAGCACTCAGTTTAATGGGTCGTTGTGGATTTTTATGTATTCATTTTCCAGGATACCTAGTGGTCTTATTTGTAATTTACCAGAAGGAATCTTTTAAACAGGCATTTTGTGGGAGTGGCTCTATGTCTGGCTGGGGATTGTGTGTAGAGTTTCAGGGGCATTATACCTTAATGTCCTAGAATGGGAGACCCGGAGTACAGGCTGGTTACATCCAGCACGAAGGAGCTTGTCCAAATGCTTGCGCTTTTCTTTTATAATGTGCTTGTTTTCACTGTTCAAGACAGGACGCTATTTTGGGTTTTATTCCATTTTCAACCTCGGAGAACAGGGCAAGTGTTAATTATATAATTAAAAGTGGTATTTTGCTTGTGACTAGGTTTCTAACTGAATAAAGCATCTGTATTAAAGGTGCAGGAAACAGAACTTTTTCGTCGGTGTTTGAAGGCCAAATTTAGCTGGAGACATCCAGACTTTCTCAAGGGCATGGACTGAAGCAGGAGTAAGAGACATAATGGAAGAAAGCAAAAGAAAGTTACATTCATTTGATTACATATCTGCATTTTAAATATTTGAATATAGAAGTAACATTCCTTCCTCAAAGGCAGACATCTTATGCGCTGTGTTTATACATTTCAGTGCTTGCATAGAGCTCTTCTGACACGATCAAGTAGTTCTTTCAGAAGTGCATCTCTTTGCTGCCCTCACCCCTCCCCCTCAAAAGGTCCAGAGGCTGTGGGAAAAGTTTAATTAGCTCTCCTCTTCCTGACCGAAGTCCAGAGAGAGCTAGGGGCCGTGCGACACCCTGGCCCAGCTGAGTGCGCCTGGGCGGCCCTGACCCTTGGTGGACTCCTGCTTTGTGCTGAACTGACCGCTGAGCTAGCAGTCAGTACGTAGACCTTCCTGGATTGCTTACCGCTCGGCACCTTGGACCCTTGCTTCCAGAATTAGTGATGTCCAAACGTGCAGAGTGATTGTGTCACTTTGGCTCCCAGACCATGACTCCGTGGATAGGAAATGCCATGCCTTATGGCTTTGCAGTTTTCAGGTGAGGTGCAGAGTCCGGACGTGGGTGGTTCCGAGGTCTGATCAGACTGCATCTACCCGTATGTTGTGGGGGTAGATAGCAGGCTGGAGTGTCTAGAAGGCAGGTGTAAATGTCGGCTGCAGACAGGTGTCGGTGGGCTGCCATTCAGCTGGCCCAGGAGTTTGGGTACCAGCAAGTCTTCACCTCCTGCTCTGTGCTTGGCTTGGTGCTAACTGGTGGCATGGGCCAAGCGGTGTGACTGAGACCCTCTTCTCCTTCCTGTCCTGTCCTTCCTCTGGGGCTCTCACCGCTAGCCTTTCCACCCGATGGCCAACGGCCAACAGAGTGTTGGCGGCAGCCTGTTACGGGTCTGAATGCGTCTCAGGGCCACGTGAGTAACAGCATTTTTTGGATTCAGGCCTTGGCCTCAGTTCTCACTGGTCCCAGAAATAAGGGAGTTTGGGGTGGGAGAGGTGGGACATTTCTCTTTGATGGAGGGGTGACCTCTGCCCGGAGTGGGTTGAGACCCCCCCCTCCCCACCTTTCTCACCAGAGTAGAGTGAGTGAGTTAGGGGTGGTTGGGGATACGGGGCATCCTCTTTATCATAGGACTCTAGCTGGGATTATCTTAGAGTTCTCAGGAGTATTGGTGATGTCACAAACCCATTTTAAGAAAGGAATCACATCAGATGTTTATTTATGAAGAATTTGCTAATAAAATTAACCTTACGGGAAGAATAAAGAACAACTTTCACTATGAATTTAAAATGTCTCATCCAGTTCTTTAAAATGCATGTTTGTTTTAAAATTAATTTTCTTCGGCAGAGGACTATTTTAGGGGTATGACTTTAATAGCTGTGGGAGGATGCATGTACGGGCCCTATAAATGCATTGCTTGTATTTGAAATTTGTACCCCCCACTAAGGTATATCAAGTATATTTTAGACAGACTGGTAAAAATTAGCAGTTGCAACTGTCCGTTTTGTGTATTCCTTATCCCTTGCATCTGGCTACACGTGATTTGAACAGCTGAAGCTTTTCTTTCCAAAGCTGGAGCTGGTTGTCATATTTATGTCCAGAATGAGATGTTTTCCAGCGGCATACGTTCGAATTGTAAAGAAGTGTAATTTTGTGGCTCTCAACGTTCCTTAAAAGTAGTTCTCCAAAAAGATCTGGTCTTTATTTATTCTTCGAATCCTCTGGTACTGAAAATCACAAAGCAGGAGTAATTAGAAATGCAACTACTTTGAGAACGTAAACATGTAAACAGATGTAAAGTAATGAATAAAACACCACCCGGGAATAGAAAAAATAAATCATTTAGAAACTATATTGGGTTTAGATACATTTTACTGTTTATTTCAAATATGAGTTCATTCTGGTAGATTTTTTTTCTTTCTGGGCGTTTGTGTGTGTGTGTGTGTGTGTGTATTTGGTCAAGAATTTAATCAAGTTGTTTAATCGAAATTTCAGGGATAGGTATTATATGTGATTGTGAAGTTCAGACAGTTCCTCAGTGGCGTGCTGAACACAGGGTGAGATTTTTAATATATTTTATTTCAAGACAAAATTAATCTGGCGTGTTATTCCTTCAGAAGCAGGTAGACTGGTCTCTTGTGGATCTGACACCCCGGGGAGTTGCTGATGTCAGCTCAGCCTTTGGATACAGCTGTCCTGTTATTTTCTTGCTCATTTAGGGGATGGTGAGCTTAGGCTAACATGTGGTGTTAGCTTTCAGGACATCGTTAAAGAGAGACTCTTAAATGAGGTTCTCTGTTAAAACTCTGCAGTTTTTCCCAAATAGTCCTTAAGGATTAAAATAGAATTTTCAGCATTATTTAGCAACACTTGGAAACCCCTGTCTTCAGCTCTTCCCATGTTAAAGTAAAGGGTATTTGTTTAGGAATTTTCCCCTTTGTTTCAGAAAAGGGCAACATGTGTCTGTCTTTGCCATATGGCACTATTTAACCTATATTGCTCAAGCTGACTTGGCATGGTGTTAGGCATTGATTGATTTCAGCATTCGAGAATGTTCTTTGAAATTTAGTGCAGTGAAGAATGCATCCAAAGTGGTGTGGAGAGGCTGCTCCTGGCTTTAGCAGCTTCCTGTTCGATTGACGTGAAAGGGTAGTGAGCAAGTATCGCTTGTTTCTTTCCTGAAATAATTTTTGTGGGAAATAGTTTGATATTAAATGTTGACTGATTGTGTCAATTCAGGGAAATACAGAGCCCAGTGGGAGTAGTTAAAACTTCTGTGGGTTGCAAATAGGCTGATACTCCCTGTTTAGTTCCTGATTATTTCAGTGATTTTAAGCTAGACTTAAAAAATGTGTTTTTCCCCCCCTCCTAAAGACTTGGCTATTTTTTTTTTTTAAATGGATGGTCGGATCAATGAACAGATGGACAATCCCGTTTCATAGTTTAAACTTCTGTGGTGCTGTTTTGGAATGATCTAGAGGCAGAACAGAGATGCTTTCACTTAGTGATTTGTTTACACATACTGCTTTTGAATTTTTGGATAGTCTTGGGTTTAATTCACCAGAGTGGCTTCTTAGGCGACATCCCGGGAATTTATGAACAGGGAACAGCATGAAGATTGTGCTTCCATTGTTAGCGTCCGGAGCTAACGCGTCTCTCGGTACCCCTCTCGTTGAATCTGTCTCCTTAGCTTTCATCGTACTGTTTTTCCCTGTTTTAAGGGAAGAAATAAACACGTTTATACTCCGTGTGTGTGTGTGTGTGTGAGTGTGTCCGCGCGTGCGGCGTCAGAGCTGGGCATCTGTGGGCAGGAAGGCGGGCCTGGGTGTCACCTCATAGCATTGCAGCTGCGTGCGCGAACGCCGCTTTTGGTGATGCATAATTTATATTGACATTATCAGTGACACGGGGAGGACATTTTTATACCAGTTTGAGAAAATATCATCATTCACATTGATAATCATATTCCCACCAGATTTAGATTCATCATACCAAAGCTTTTCATGTCTTTAGCGTGACCATTAGCATAATGACGATAATTTGTCCCTTTGAGTAATACCACGCGTAATTTACATTAGTGTTATTCTGATGAGTACAGCGCAGCCCAGGTGTTCAAGGGCCGTCCTGATTCCAAAAATGGCTTTTTACTTTTTAAAGTAAGAGGCGAGGAAGATGATCTTCGTCCTAAAGCCAACTTAAAAAACATGACTGGTAGTAAATAAGTGAATTCCTCACATAAAAGTCCTTGCCATAGCAACGTAAACTTGGGGACAATTCTGTGGAGTCGTGGGATTAGTGGTTTAGCGGTAGGATTAAAATTGGCCTCCGTAAATTACCCTGGTGACAGAAAAGCAGAATCTGTTAATGGTTTTACAGGAAGATTGGCTTCTCCGTTGTTCTAGATTGATGACAGATCACGGGCTGCTGACACTCTGAACTTTGGGAAGGAAGGTTAATTTTTCTAACAGCTATGCAGTTTTAAGTGTCTGTAGGAATTGGTTAAAAAAGGAGGTTACTGCAGTTCGGATTTGGGATTTGGTTGGAGATGATGTGCAGTCCGTGTTTGAGTTTGGCTGCAAACGGTAGAAGGGCAGTCGTCTGCGTGCATTTCAAGCAATCATATCGTGAGGTCTTCCGACTGTCTATGGACATAATAGGCCATTTTGGAAAGTGTGGTAGGTCTTCTGGGCCACAAAGGCACCTTTTAGAAGCTTACGGGGTGGTGGTTGATGAAGCTGCACCTTCTCGGCTGGAGGAGAGTTCATGTGGCTCCTCATTCCAGGGTATGGTTTCCATCTCGGTTAGGAGCGTGAGCGTTAAATCAATTCTATAGAATGACTGTGAAGAAAAACGTTTACTTTCATGACTGTTTACCTTTCTTTGTAAATTTATGTTATTTCTGTTTGGGCTTGTTTTAGAAGTTTCATATTGAGGGTTATATATGTGTTATAATTGGTAGGAAACTTGGAGGTGGTTTGGGGTGGATCCTGACATTTTATGGGAACTGAAACGCGGATGGATTTAGTGGTTCAGCCCTGGCCACGGCCATAGAGCAGAGCTCAAACAGGTTCCGGGATTCCCAGTTCCCAATACGCGCTGGAGGTACACAGCAAGGGGAGGTAGACGCAAGCCCACTTTCGAGGTGACCTTATTGCGAGCTCATTTAGTGCTGCAGAGTGTAGACCCGGCAAGTGATGGGGTATTTAGGACTGTGGATAGTATACTTCCCCACTTCAATTTTACCTTCTGAGGCTCAGCTCTAGCCCCAAAGAGAAGAAAAAATATGGGCTAAATGTTTGCATCTCTCAGTGGGGATAGTGTGTTAGTGTGAGAACTGGACGGGTCATCCCATTCCAAGGTTCCTGCAGCACTGCCGAGGTCAGACAAGGAGGGAAGGCCAGGTCACCAAAGACCCAGTGGCTGTTTGCACAGTTTCCAGCTCAGCAAGGGGCCAGGGTATAGATTTTCTTGGGAAATCCAGTGGTAGCACCAATAATAACATCCCTTTTTGTGAGACAGTAACTATAGAAAGTAAATGACAAGCATGGGGTAGAAAACCCTAAAAGAAAAAAAAAAGAAGCCACCAGAAATTTCAGGGAAAGGGATCAGAGAAGACAAATGATAGTTGCTGAGAGACCACCGGTTTCTCCTGGGCATTCTGTCCTAAACTGCAGCAGACGGTGGAGCGCAGGAGTGCTGGTGGAGAGTGGGCATCTGCATGGTGGGTGCTCTGAGAGACAGGGCCGGGGACCGCAGACGCCCGGGGGGGTGCTGCTAGCTGGGGTGGGGTAGGGAGTGGAGCACCTCGCCTTCAGCACATCCTTGGTGCCTGTGGGCAACATGGCAACCGAGAGAAAGGAAGGTGGGCACAGGAGTGAGCCAAATGCAGGGAGACATTCATTTCCCTGTCCTCTCTCCGATGGCAGATGAGGCGTGAGGCCACACATGGCGGCCTGTGGTCCTGGCTGGCTGGTGTCTGGTCTGCTCCTGGTTGCTAAATGGGCTCCGGCAGACTATTACCAGTTTGTGGAGAGGTCTCCCTCCCCTCCGCCAGCCTTGGTTAACTCGGGAGCTGGGCCAGGACGCCGCGAATTTTACTTCATTATGCAGGAGCTGCTTAGAAAGCCTACCCGCTTTTGCTTTCTCCAGGTGAGCAAACAGGGCTGATGTTCTAGGTTTTCACTTCAGAGGAAAAATCAGGAAGTTGAGACCCCAATTTAGAATCTGTTTTTCCTTTTCTGAAGAAGATAGTACTGAATACTTTTTCATTATTTACCAAAAACTATATCCTAGGTAGTTTGCTGCCTTTCTAGAATTTTTTATAATATATTATGTCCAACATAAACTCAGAATTGCATAGATCTGTTTGATCAGTGTTTTACTTTATGGACGTCATCCCTTGTGTGAGAATTTTTGCAGGCTTGTTTGAGTATCTGGTAATTGAAATCTTGTTATTTATATGTTGGCAGTAAGAGTTTGCTGGTTTATACGCATCTCATTCCATAAACAAGACGAGGAGTACCTGGGTCACATGTTAAATATATAGTGAAACATTAATAAAAATCAAGAACAAGGAAATGAAATAATAGACCTCAATGAGGGGAAAATAGGATTGTATATCCAGATCACAACGGTCTTTCCAGTAGGTATACTTGAACCAGAATTTAGAATCTGAGCTTTCTGGTGACAAAAACAAGGAGTGAAACATGCCATTTATATGTTGAATTGATGACAAGGGCAAAACTCATCAATTCTCCTGTGGAAGGAAAGCCTCTTTTAGCCCAAACACTAAAGGAAACTTTTTTACGTTGATTCTGATATTGGCTGTTTTTATACAGGGTATTTTTTTTTTTTTTTTTAATGTGGACAGTGTCTTCAGTGATATTCTTGTGGTCAGTGCGTAGTGACTTTTGGAAGGTTGTTCTCATAGTGGCTGTTACAGAGAACCGGTGGCACAATGACAAAGTCCAAGGCACTGGGAGCTGTTTTTTGAATCACCATGAAAATATGATCCAAGTTACTGAGTATTACAGTTTCCCGTTATATTAGAAGTTTAATTTTTATTTCTAATGTCTTATTATAGACTTGAATCAAATTTGGTGAATGCCTGAATAAGCAGCCCCCCAAATAAATAGCTCGTAAGTGCTCTGTTAAGCCTCATTTCCTTTCCACAAACATTGATCACAGGCCCATGGTGAGCAAGGGAGTGGCCCACATTCCTTATGGTATTCATAACAGGAGCTAGGGGGTCCTTTTAGCCCCTGTTCCCCCTGAGCATGCTGAGACCCACGCAGGTGACTTGGTCAAAGCCCCATAGCTGGGCTATCTCAGTAGACCTCTTTTGGGCAGTCACCTTGAGTTTATAACCTTCCTCATGCTTGTTTAAAAAGTGTGTGGTTGGTCTGAGCCATCTGGAATTGTATCTCTGTAGAGATAGATCACTCTATGGAGGACCAGTCCCCCACCCTCCAAGCTCCTTCGCCTTCTAGATGGCTGGGGTTACCCAGGAACCACTGCAGAGAAGCTGGGAGCCAGTGTGTAGGTCCCATGAGTGGGACCCGGCTGCCCGAGCCTTTGGGGACTTAGAACATGGCAGACTCAGTATGTCATCATATCTGCTCTGAGGACAAAGATTTTGAGTCATCCATCAGGAAGGAGAAATTCAGAGGGTGGTCTGAGCATTCGAAGCAGGGAAGCTCCTGCACCAGCCCCCAGCGGTTCCAGCCAGCTGGTGGGGCTCCCCTTGCCTGTTCCCCAGGTCAGCTTTGGAAGGGGACGTGCCGTTGGAGCCCGTGGGGGCTTGAGCCCAACCCTTCCGAGCCTTGGAAACTAGAGGCCTGTATTTACAAGACCGCAGGGCAGGGGTCGGCAGACGTTTTCTGTGAAGGGCCAGATATTAGATATTTCGGGCTCTGTGGGCCAGCTCTTTTCTGTTGTAGCTGCTCTGTCTTGTAGTGCAGAGACCGCCCTGGACGGCAAGTCAGCACATAAAGAAGCTTTATTTATGGACACTGAAACTTGACATTCCTATGATTTTATGTGTCACAAATTGTTATTCTTCTTTTGGTTTTTTTCCAACCACTTAAGAATGTAAAAAACATTCTTAGCCCACAAGCCATACAAAAACAGGTGGTGGGCAGGATTTGGCCCGGGGCCGCTGTGCGCGCTGACAGAGCCCGGACGGCGCGGCCCGATGGAATTATGATGCATCTGTCGTTCCAGAGTTTCCGGTAACCACACGAGAAAGGTTAAAGAAATGGATAAAATCACGTTAATTTGTCTTATATAACCCAATCTATACAAATTGTTACTTGAACCTGTAAAGGACATAAAAATTATTACTGAGATATTTTTTGTTCTGCTTTTACCCCGAGTCTTGGAGATCGGGCGTGTGTTTAACCCAGCTCATCCGCGTTTGGACTAGCCCCATTTGGCTACCACGTAGGATGGTGCAGCTGTGGGGGGGGCGACCCGCTCCGCCCTCAACCACGGCCAGTTGCTGAGGTGAGTCAGAAATCTTCACTCTGAAAGCTCAGCTGTTTTTCCGCAAGGACACTAAGGGAAGATGCTCTGGGAATGTCTCTGTCAAATCCTAGCAGTTTAACGAAAGGAAGAAAGGTCGTTTGTCATCACTCTCAAGACCTGTGCCGGGAACCAGATAGCGGTGGTGGGGCGCTGGGGGCTGAGGGGTACGTCCCGCGGGGGGCAGCAAGGATGGCCAGGAGGCTGGGGCCTGGCCCCGCAGCGTGTCCCTCTGTCGGTCCCCGGTATTTCACCGAGTGTGCTCTTGGGGGGACAGCGTGCTGTGTGTGGGTGTTCTCCCGTGTTCCTGCACGGTCTGACTAGACCCCCGTCGGGGATACGGCGTCTCACTGTTGTGTCAAAGGGAGTTTTGGTGTGAGGCGATGGAGCCTCGAATCCAGGATCCGGCAGTGACTCGTGGCCAGCGACAGAGCCTTGGTGTGCCTTCACTTCTTCATCTGTGAAGCGGGACGAGATGCTGGCCTTTCCCAAGGCCCAGCAGAGGGGGTGTGCGGTGCGTGACCCAGCTCCCGTCAAGACTCACCAGTTACAGAGTGGACTAAATAAGAGATAAGCCTGCTTACCCTGAGACTTTCAGAGGGCAGACGGAAGATTGTCATGGTTTGAGTTCATTTTCTGTCTCCTCTAGCGATAATTTTACATCCAGCATATCAACTGTGTGAGCGACTTGGTTCTTCCCACTTTCTGTACATCAAAAAACATCATCTGTTGTTGTTTTTCTTTTTTTTAGAAAAGAGATAATTATTTTATTCAATTAGGTAGATGTTATTTATATTGCCCCGTAAGATTTAAACCTGTTTTATCATAATTTGCCACATTTTAGTCTTGTTAACCCCACAGTTTAAAAAGCAAATTTATAAAATGTGGCATGGATTCGCTGCTTGGGCTTACGGTGCCTCTGGAGTGAGAGCCCAGCTGATTCGTCATGTTGTCATTCATTGGTGTAGTGAGAGCATATCCACCGAATGCGTCCCTGCGGAGGGCAGACTATTTCACTAAGACGATGGTTCTGCAGCGCACCCCCACCGTCCTGGTCGGTCCCCTTGCTCCCCCGAGCCCCTGATGGGGTAGGAGTCCCTGCACTTGGGGCTCCGCACCAGAGCTTATCAAAGTAAAATAAAGCGCCTCGCGGAGAGGCAACGCTTTTTTTCTTAGGAAGGGATCTGGAACAAATATATTCAATTAGTCCTTTTTAAATAGGTCATTTAAATATAATAATGTTAATGATAATAAAAATGAATATTTCCCTCTGAAATGGGTAGCAAGAATGGTTCAGAAGAGCTGTTTCTCGGAAGAAAGAAGTCATTCACTCAAATAAACGGATCTCCTGTAAGAGGATGCTTCTCTTTAAGGGCATGAAGGTGAGACGCTGCGTCCTGCGTTTTCGGTCCTTCCTTCCGACAGTCCGTTTGGAGTATGATTCCTGTGTCCTGTGCTCCTGGTGGGAGTTCAGGCGAGTACCGAGAGGACTGCGACGTCCCAGCCCTGAGGGACTGCACAACAAGCCATTCTGTGAGGGCTGGCCGGTGTCTTTTTTTGGGGGGGGAGGGGAAAGGTAAGGGGTTGACAAGTGCGAAGTTGCAGGAGGATGTTGGCATACTTATCATGTGCCACACGTAGGCACAAAACCCTGCCTTGTGAGGAGGCAGAGCTAAGCTGGTGTTTATCCCCAGGTGTCCTAAGATGGCTGTTCGATTTGCTTATTCCATTTTGTCACATTTTCAAGGTGAGGCACAGTTAAATTGCTTCGTCATTCTGGGGCCGGTCCTGTTCTTCGTGGCTTACCTATTGTTCCTTGCCTGCAAATCCAGACATTCAGGTCAGCGCGTTTATTATTTTGACTGAGGGTCAAGTTCCATTTCTTGTCCTATCAATCACAGAAATGCTTCTTTTGATAGTTAAATGTTGTTGAGGCACACTAGGATTCTATTTACTATCTTGTGTGTGAATAGCAGTATCAAAGTTAAGAAAACTTAATACTTTAAAAAAAAATAAGACCGACCAGCAGTCAGGTGGAATAACAAAGTCCAAGTCTACATTGTTCCACTGTGATAAAAAGTGCTACTTATCTGTTTCTGTTTCAGAGGCCCAGCAGAAGAGTGCTTTGGGTGTGTGCAAATTTAGGCAAAGGGGTATTTCCGCCCACAGGAGAAATGTAAGTCTTCACTGTTAGGATCACCATTTGCTAGTGTGCGGACCTAAAATTCTTTTAAAGGTTTTGCGAATGCACATGCATCTAGGTGAGTTAGATTTTGTAAGTGGACCCTTATCTTGAAAACGATTAAAGCCTCCATAGCTGGTCAACCCCTCTTGGCCACGCATCCGGGGGCTCAAGAGCTTAGGCAGTTTCTACCCAGTCATGTGAAATTTATGTGTGTTCGCTTGCCTGAGGATCTGCTGGGTTGGATGGGATTTCAGTATCGCGATAAAGCCTTCTGATTAAAACACCCTTTCTTAGATGAACCATGGCTGGTTTTGGAGGTTGGTGAATAGACACAGAACTATAGGCTTACATGGAATCACTGAGGGCAGAGTTTCTTTTATATTTATTTGGAAGTCACTTTGTTTAATTCACTTTAAGAAGTCTGAGGTTGGAGGGCGCCTGGGTGGCTCAGTCGTTAAGCGTCTGCCTTTGGCTCAGGTCATGATCCCAGGTTCCTGGGATCGAGCCCCACATTGGGCTCCCGGCTCAGCGGGAAGCCTGCTTCTCCCTCTCCCACTCCCCCTGCTTGTGTTCCTGCTCTCGCTCTCTCTCTGACAAATAAATAAATAAAAAATCTTAAAAAAAAAAAAAGAAGTCTGAGGTTGGAGCTAAGGATATGGGACTACATCCTACTTTGAGTTGTCAGGGACTGCAGCGGGCTGGGAGCAGGCGCGGTTCCTTTCCGTAATCCTGTGATGCTGATTTTGTGTCTTCTGGAGAAGTCCCTTTGCTGGCAAAGCCTTGATCTAAACATCATTATTCCAGGGAATTAATAGGAAGCTACACGTTAATTATTTAATTACACAGAATTAAATATTGACAACTGGTACCCAATGTCTTACACTATTTCTCTTGCATTAGGGGATGAAGAGAGACATAAGCGCTTTGCTTTTAAGATACATACAGAGATTTAAATAAATAAGTTACATAGAAGTCCACAAAATGGTATGAAGATGCATACTTTCCCTTTAGTGCTGTGAAGGGGGCGTGGGGTGGGCGGTGTGGAATTCACAGCAGGTAACACATTACTTGATTTCTCACAACGCATTTGAGCAATTTAGTTAGAGCCAAAAATGTAGGGTAGTGTTCTGCTTGCCCAAATTAAACTATATTTTTGAAGATAATTATACAAAATGCATAGTTTGGAGACTACAAAGTTTTCATCATTTTTGCCTTCAGGATATTTACAACTTAAAGAGGAAATTGAATTTTGAGAAACAAGAATATGTTAGCCATTTCACAGCGCAGATGATTTTATTGTGTGCCAGTTACTGTTATTGAGTGGCTTCTCTGTGGTCAGCACGGTCTTAGGGCTTGAAATACATCAGCTTAATAAATGTATTAAGATTTTTAATATATAGACTTCAATTTAAAACATTAAAATGGGGCCATATGTGAGTTTTTCTGCAACTCATTTTTTTTTTTTTTTGAAGATTTTATTTATTTGACAGAGAGAGACACAGCAAGAGAGGGAACGCAAGCAGGGGGAGTGGGAGAGGGAGAAGCAGGCTTCCCGCGGAGCAGGGAGCCCGATGCTGGGCTCGATCCCAGGACCCTGGGACCATGACCTGAGCCGAAGGCAGACGCTTAACGACTGAGCCACCCAGGCACCCCTGCAACTCATTTTTTTAACGGTTTATTTATTTGAGAGAGAGAGAGCTTGTGAGCACATGCATGAGCTGGGGGAGGGGCAGAGGGAGAGGGAGAGAGAGAGAATCCTCAAGCAGTCTCTGTGCTGAGCCCAGAGCCCAACCTGGGGCTCGGTCCCAGGATCCTGAAATCATGACCTGAGCCGAAATCAGGAGTCCAGCATTTAACCGACTGAGCCACCCAGGCACCCCTTCACTCATTTTTTTTTTGTATAGCATCACAACTTATTCTTTTCAAGGGATGTGTAGAGTGCAGTTCTTTGCACACACCATACTGATTTCCAAATGCCCGGTGCCCAGTGTGGCCCAGCTCTGACCCATCCGAGTGGGCTGTGCTGTGTGGAGCCAGAAGGGACAGCCAACACCCACCAGCTGGACGTCTGCCGGAGCAAGCTGCCCCTCCTATGTCCTCTCCCCTGTTGCTGGACATTTGCATTGCTCCCATTCTTTCCTAGGATGCAGGAAACCTCTCTGATAATACAGTTTTGTGTACTTGGGGGAATATTTCTTTAGGATCAGTTCCCTGGGGTAGAATTTTGGTCAAGAAGGGGCATTTCATTTCATTTTATTTTTTTCAGTAAGCTCTGTGCCCACCGTGGGGCTTCAACTCACAACCCCAAGACCAAGAGTCGCACGTTCTACTGAATAAGCCAGTCAGGCTCGCCAAGAAGGGGCATTTTAATTGATATTGTCAGATTTCTCAACAAAGATCAGAATGCCATTTTCCATCAGTGTGAGTGATGGCTTTCTCTTTGTTGGCGCTTGATCTTATCAGTCTTTTAAGTCTTGGCCAACTTGATTAGGTAAATATCTTGTGATAAAAAATTTAAGTATGTTGAGCATTTCTTCATGTTTGCTGATCATTTTATTTCTCCTTTGAATTGCCTGCTTATTTTCTTGGTCAGTTTTCCACCGGGTTATCCACACTTTGTTGCTTTATTAGGACAGTAGCCTTGTGCTTTGTGCTGCAAGTATCTTTGATTATCCCTTTTATAGCTTACACTCTACGTAAATTTCTTCTGCTCCAGCAGCATTGAAATAGCCCCCATCTGAGTTGTTTCTCAAAAGATGTGTGAATTTGACTGATTTTCTTGCATTGGAGTTGCTAGAGGAATATAACAGATCTTTTGATTTTTTTTTTTTTTTTTAAAGATTTTATTTATTAGAGAGAGAGCACAAGTAGGCAGAGAGGCAGGCAGAGGGAGAGGGAGAAGCAGACTCTCCCCTGAGCAGGGAGCCTCACGTGGGACTCGATCCCAGGACCCTGGGATCATGACCCGAGCCCAAGGCAGACGCTTAACCGACTGAGCCACTCAGGCACCCCCAGATCTTTTGATTTCTCACATGATTATTGGTCTGGTTACTTTTTCTGTCGACTCCTGAGTAAGTGTTGAACATTTATATTTTACTAGAAAATCAGGCATTTCTTTCATCCGTCTTATCAGATGTATTCACCCAGAGTTTTGAAAAACTTCGTAGTATTTTAGTTTTCATTCTTTTGTTGGTCCTTACACCTAATTCCCCCAAATCCTGCCTTTTTAAAATGTCTAAATTAGGTTGGCTAGTCATTTAACTCCTTCACTGGGCTTATCGGAAGGATAGGTATTGATTTTATTTATCAGTTTTACTGTTTTTTTTTCCTTATTGCTACTTTTTAAAATTCAAATTTAAGAGGTTTCTGTAAGAGGTTACTTTTTGAATTGAGTGTTTCATTTGTATATTTTCTTTATTTTTAATTGCTGTAGCTAAACCTTTAGCTTTCTTTGTGTCCCACAGATTTTGACACAGATTAGTTTCAGGAGAGGTTTTGGGTTTGAGCCTGATTGTACCAGCCATGGCGTTGTTACGGAGACGTCAAGATTTTCCAAACGGCTGCACTTCTGTTAGTTTTGGTTTTGCTCTTACTTGCTGGTGTTTGGTGTCGTGGTACCGTGTCATTCTGGCGCTCATGAGCTCGATGCTGCTGAGTGATGGGACCCTCTGAGGCCCTCTTTGTGCTGGCAGGGGTCCCCCTGTGCTCCTGCTCCTCTGGCAGAGCGGCGAGTGTGGGGGCGGAGCCTACAGAACAGGTGCACCTTCCTCTTCGCTTCGGGTCCTCTATTATTTTTCCTTTTAAATCCGGGTTTTAGAGAGTTGTGTCATCTCTCCCACATCTATTTTCTCCTGCGGGTCTTTCCATATACTCACCGGGATGTGTGTTTTAGATATTTTATTCTGTGTTATTTGACTTACAGCTTTTAGACCACTGTCATCCTTGTGCTTTTTTTTATCCCTTAGTAAATATGACTTTTGTGCCATGCAGGGCCTTTTTAAACCGTGAATTAAACTTCTAATGATAGTCTCATTTTCACTGTTGCTCTCGTTTGCATTTTTCTGGTGTAGTTTGTCTCCATGCCTGACTTTTGTTGTGTGTCCCGTAGTTTTCGGGGTCTCTTTAGAGAGTACGTGTTAGATTTTTGTTTTTCACCCTATCATGGAGTCTTCCTTAATAAATTTGTTCCGTTTATAATTTTCCTGGAACAGATGTCCTCTTTTCTAATTAAAAAAAAAAGTTTTATCTTCTTTATGCTTTCTTCTTTTTCCCTTTATTTTCTGTTCATTGATCTGTGGATTATGTTTCCTTTAATTCTTGAAGTCAGGAGGAAGCCTGCAGAAAGTCCAATGTTTTTAGTTATGCTGGTGGTTATATTTATAACTTTTGCTTAACCCGTGTTTCTCAATTTATCAAGTTTAGTAACCATATAATTGGACTTCCTCTTTGGCAAAGATGAAGAAATGAGTTACTTCTATTACCTTCCTCCTCTTTCTCCATCTCCTCCCCTCTCCCCATGTCGCTCTTGCAATTCCTTTTTGGGATGTTGTTTTAGTCTAGTGTTGCTCATTTATTATTTTTACATTATTTTACTTCAAGACATGTAAGAATTACATGTTTATTTTCTGTGTGGATCGCAGTTACTTAGGCTTGATTATATTTATACTTCTGTGCTTATTGGGTGTAGTGATAATTGTCAGACTTCTTTCATTCTTATTTTTTCTGAGTTCTTTGAGTCATCTTTTATTTGGCCCAATTGCCTTTCCAAGTAGATTGTAAAGGACGTGTTGGTGAGGACGCTAGAACCCTGAGCAGGGGAGGGGGTGATGGATGAGAACCAAGCCCGGGAGAAGTTTGGTATTGCTGGAACCTTGAGGTGTGCATGTGTGTGCAAGCATGTGTGTATGCACGTGCAAACACGTATGTGCACGTGCATGTGTGCAGGCGCGTGCAAGCATGTGCAAACACGTATGCACGTGTGTGCAAGCATGTGTGTATGCACGTGCAAACACATATGTGCATGTGTATATGTGCAGGTGTGTGCAAGTGTGTGTATGCATGTGCAAACATGTACGTGCATGTGTGCAGGCATGTGCAAGCATGTGTGTATGCATGTGCAAACACGTATGTGCATGTGTATATGTGCAGGTGTGTGCAAGTGTGTGTATGCATGTGCAAACATGTACGTGCATGTGTGCAGGCATGTGCAAGCATGTGTGTATGCATGTGCAAACACATATGTGCACGTGTATGTGTGCAAGCATGTGTGTATGCACGTGCAAACACGTATGTGCAAGTGCATGTGTGCGGGTGTGTGCAAGCATGTGTATGCATGTGTGTGCACGTGTGTGCATGTGTGATGGATGGCGGGTAGCCAAGGGGCGATGTTTCAGAGGTCATTGTGGGCAAATAATCATGACTGGATCATCTGGAAGACTTTGGGCTCTGTCCAAAAGGCAGTGGATGTTAGAGGCGCTGTCCCCAGTGGGCGGAGTGTGTTCTGCATGACCCCTCGGTGGCCTGCTGCAGGGGGCTCCCCAGTGTGGAGACTGAAGAAGGGGCGTGTTCAGGGCAGATGATCCAAGGAGGCTGGTGCTTGGGGCTAGTCAAGAGGCCGAGAGGCAGGGGAAGAGGGGCCGAAAGCGAGTGGTTCCCATCGGAAGGTGAAGTCCTGGGGAGCTGGCCATAAACCAGATGCTGTGAGGCTGGGGGAGGCCCGCATGGACCCTGGATCTCCATGTGCACCTGTAGGAACAGTGATGCCCTCACCAGGTAGGTGGCCCTGTGGGAGGAGGCCATGGGCGGAGATGCGGTGAGCGTGGGGCTGGGAGACGCAGGCCTGGTGTCCTGGGCTGGCCCTGGCGGCGCCCTCTCCTGGACGGGGGTTACAGGCCACCTTCCAAAGCCTGGCAGGACTGCCGGGTGCTGGACCAGGACTCGGGAGCCCTGGTGGACTTGGGGATCTCCTGTCAAATTCTATCCCACGAAAGAGATGAGGCCACTGAGCCGTTGCAGGAAGAGGCCTGGGTGCCAGCAAGGCCTGGCCTGCGCCCCCGCGGAACTGGCTGTCCAGCCAGGAAAGCCTTGCAGGCTGCCCATTACCAGGTGTTCATTTCCCTGCGGAAACAGTACGGGCCACGGATTCAGATGACACGTCCGAGGCCACACATCCAGTCCTGGGGCGTGGGAGTAAGGCCCCAGGAGAGCTGCGGCCATGATGGGAGAGGTGCAGCCCGACCTCGTCGTGGCCCTGGGCAGTGGCCGGGGACTCCTTCCTTCCGAGTCCTGAGGGTTGAGGATTTGGTGAATGTAATAGTATGTGGACTGACAATACGTCGTGCATTCTGCGAACTTTTTCTTTAATAAGAGTTTTTAATAGTATTCTTTTTCCTGTTTCTTATTTCTTCTGGCCAGTAGATTGATTAGGAATAATGTAAATTGTTATCTTTGATGTGGGTGGGATACAGCTTCAGAAAGGTGTCTTTTAATTAATCAGCTTACAGAAATACTTGTAAAGAAGGATACTGCTCAGAGAAGTAAGGAAAATAGAGGGAATTTCTGAAACCAGGCTTCTTGAGCTTCGTGGAAACATTTTCCGGGGCAGGATAGGCCCAGCAGTACGTAGGGTTTATCAAAAATCATAGGTAAGTCGTTCTTAATGTGAACTAAGTCAGAACTTTAGCACTTTTGGCCAAGGCTGGCTGTGAAATATTTGTAACAAAAAATGAAATGGATTAAAATTCTCAGAATAAACCGGAGAGCACAGAATAGGATTCGTATGGAATTTCTAGGCAGGAAAAAGTGGGACATTCCAAAGCTGGTTTATAAAAGGGCTCCTTGGATCCAAACGCTACAGTGTCGGTTAAATGCTGCATCTAAAATAACGTGAACTTGGAATTTCTCAAGCAGTGAGTATAGAGCGTGGCCCTGGTAAAACACAGTGACGTGGGATTGAGACGCGCCCTTTATGTTCTTTATGTATATGACTTAGAATTGTGTCATGAAACTTTCAGCGTGTTCCAGAGCTCAGTTAAAAGTTGAGGGGAAAAAAAAAAAAAGCAACGCTTTTCTGTAAGTCTGTTGGTGCAGAGCATGCGGAGTGTTACGGGGTGACCCACAGACAGCCCGCTCCAAATCTGGCACACAAAAAATTGGCGGCCTCATCTAGGGGAAAAAAATCTTTTTTAAACAGTCTGTGGATTCTGGTGATGACCTCGGACATCTAAGGATCCAGTCATCATTTAGGATAATGCTGTTTCAAGATTAACAAGATTAGTTCATGTAAGTGTAACCATAGATTAGATGCCTGTAAATAGTATTAATATTTTGTGTTGTGATTTTTTTTCTGGGAATAGAATATGAAGGCATTTTAAGTGACTTCAAGCGTTTATAATCTCTGTATTTTTATTTTGCATTTTTTATTGTGGCAAAGTAGATATACTATAAAAATTGGCATATTAATGATAATTAAGTGTACAATTCCGTGCCTGCATCGGTTTTTTATAATTAATGATCATCAGTTGAGAGGAACCTAAGTTGACCGTGTCTGGTTTTCTGAGGACAGCATGACTTAACCTGTCATACTCCAGAGCTTTTGAGTAGAAGAAGATAAAAATAGGAAGTGAAGTCTCTGTGTCATCCCAACATTAAATTATGTTTTTTAAAAATATTGAAGTTTCTGGTCAGTTCTCCCCTCACCACCATTCCTTTTATCTGAAGAGTGAATGTCCTCCCTTGGCCCAACCTGGTAATTTTATTTAATTTCTTGTTAGACTGAAAGAAAGCACTTTTACCCTAAATGCGGTAGTGGAAACTATTACCAGGTTTTTGGTTATTTCAATGTAGAAGGGAAAATATGTAACCTAAAATCATGAGTACTTCCTTGTAACTGTCCACTGGGTACAATACATACATTCATACATCTTCACTGAAACGTATTTTTAAAGAGCCCTCTAAATAGAAAGATAGAATGAGCGTCGCTTTCTTGGTAATATGAAAAACAGGACAGCAAATCCTTAATAATTAAGTGTGGGTGTAATTTTGGGCGGGTGACTTCACCGCTCTGCACGGTTTACTAATTTTACGTTTTGCTGGGAGAAGGCGAAGACTTTTTTCTAGTCTGGGGAACGTCAGCCCAGCCGATTCGGACTACGACTGGTATTTCTATTCGGGCATCCAGAGCTGAACCTGTGGGAGCACTAGAACCTCATTAAAAAAACCCCAAGTGTTCAGGAATGAACTTAAACACCTTTATGCGTGTTGTGGGAGCCTTCAAGTGAGGGTATCCAGTGCATCAGCAGCTCAGTGACCGCAGGCCTGCCCCACATCACCGATGTTGAAGGCCATCGCCAATCTTAATCTTCGTGTCTCTCACTTCAGATAAATTAAACCCATTTCTTTGAAAGTGGGAAGAAGAGCTTCCCCGTTTCTCGACCTTTCTGCTTTCTGACCCGTCAGAGCTTGCTACCGCCAGCCTCATGGTCGGAGGGTCCCAGCGGTCCCAGGACACGGCGGCCGCCCTGTAGAGGATGCGTGCGTGTCCGCGTGGGCCCCCAAAGGGCTGTCTGCGCTAGGCCTGCTGCTGCTGTCTCCGGGTGGGGGTTTGGGGTGCGCTGCCTGTCCGTCCTCTTGGGAAGGCTGTCCCGCACCGCACGGGGAGTTAGAAATCCTCAGCCAGTGGTCAGAGGCACTACTCACCACTTTTCATCCATGAGGCCACTTTGGGAGGCCGGCAGGCATGTGGTTCCTTTCTACGTGGAAATGCATTTATCTGGTAACAGAAAAATCAGGAATTGAATGTCCTTACAGTTTGAATGTGTCTGCAAATGCAGGAAGTTACCAAACTTCTGCTTCAAACACGAGGCCATCCAGGCACATTGCAAAAGGGCCTTGGGGCTCGGACTCTATACATTGATTCGACGAGCCGGGTCTTTCTCAAGATCACAGTGAGAGGTGGTCCAAGGCTCCAGTGCCCTGGGCTCTGGTTCCCGTCCTGTGTGTTCTGAGCCATGTTGTCACCTGCGGCCGCCAGGGAAGACGTGGCCGTTCCTGCCTCTGAGGTGCTGACTGTCTGGGTGGGGCCAGGGAGAGTGTCACCTGGCTGGGCCGTGACCTCTCTGCTTTTGCCACATTGCCGGTGCTCTGAGGCGAGAGGGGCCAGCCATCCTCAGGTTCGTCCCAGCCCAGAACTCAGAGGCGATGGGCATCCACAGACCCCCGTGTGTCCCGGGGCCCCGGCTCCAGGGCTCCGCCCCACCTGCCAGCCCTCCTGCGGACCTTGAACTTAGCCTCTGTCCTTACGCTCCCCTTGGGAGGGTCTGAGGTTCACGGTCCCTGCCTGTCTCCCTCCCTGTCTTTGCTGTGGGGCTCTCAGGACAGGCTTTCTGGCTCCTCGTCACCTCCTCATGCCTGGACTTTGGTGACTTCCCGTGTCCTTTTGAGTCTGATGGAAGGTGTCTCGGCAGTGAGGGCCTTCCTCACGCTCGCCTGGTTTGACTGCCTGTCCCCTGGCCTGTCTCCCTGACTGTTCAGGACCCCCATCCTCCCTGTGTGTGTGTGGGGGTGCGCATTCCTGCAAGGACGTCTTCACCAGCCCCATCCCCCTGACTTGGAGTCCCCTCTGCCCTCCGTGTGGCCTGTCTCTAGATCAGCCCCCTCCCGTCCCTGATCTCCCGGAACCCCGCCTCCAGGTGGATTGTCCTCTGGAACTCCGCACGGGTGCAGATGACTCCCGCGCTGTCCTCCGCGTGTGCTGGGGTGTGGCTGCGATTGGCGCTCTGAACCGTGTTCTTGTCTGGTGGCCTCGCTCCCACGCTGGGCTTCCGCTCCCGGAACAGGTCCCGTGCTGAAGAGAGGGGCCTGCACGCCGGGCGCACCTCCACCAGAGGAGGTCACCGGAACCCGGGGGGACCAAGGGCTCTGGCTGAAGTGTCTTCCATCCGTGCTTTTACCGCCTCCTGAATTGTCCCAGAGGCGTCCGGGCCGGCGGTGGGTGGCGGCGGACACACACGACTTTTCGTGGGCCCTCAGGATGGAGCTGGGGTCTCAGCAGGGCCCTGAGAGTGATGTGAGTGATGAAGGCATCCATGTCCTCAAGAAGATGTATTACAGGGGCTGGAATTAATATTCGCTCCCGCGGGACCTCGGGAGTTTCCAGCAGGGCTTGGGTCCCTGGGGACGTGGGAGGTCAGAAGGGGAGTCGGGCCTCAGTGAACACGGGCCCAGGAGCACAGGGGCCGGTGTCCCATTCAGAGGTGGCGCCTGTGCTCTTCTGAGCTGGGGACTGGGTGCTGCGGAGAGCAGCGGAGGGCGAGGGCCGAAGCAGGGGGTTTTGCCTCTTCTTCCTTCGTCAGGACTCTGTTCCTGGCTCTAGGTGTTCTTCCTGCTGGTCCTCCGCCGGCCGTGCCTGCCGCCTGTCTCCCCGCCCCGTTCCACCCCCTGTTCTGCGGGGTGGCGTCTGAAGCGTCCATGTGTGGGGCTCCGCTCCGCTTCCCCCACGAGGGGAGCATGTGCAGGCGCACCCCGGTCCCATGCCCGTCAGAGGGGCCGGGCACCGAAGCCCGCCGTGCAGCTGCCTCCACGCTGCGTGACCTTCGGCAGCGTGCCTGCCCTCTCTGTGCCCGTTTCTGCGTTCTGGGGAGAGGGTGGCCGTGGTCACTGCGCTGGGGACCGGGGCACGTGGAACGTGTGCACACGCACAGAAGTGTTGGACGGCACCTGGCCCGCAGGACGCACCGTTCCCCGTGTGCCCAAGTGGCCGCCGCCCGGAGGGGCTCTGGGGGCGCGGGGAGATTTCGGAGCGAGGCCGCCAGGCCCGCATGTCCCTGCACCAGGGGCAGCTCCGTGTCTTCGGTTGGCTGCGCGGCCCCACAGCATCACGAACCTTCCTTTGTTTGGGGACTGCTCTCTGCCCCTCATGCGCTGGTCTGGTCTTTTTCTGTAATGTTGTTTCATTTACTTATTCTTTTCTTTAAGATTTTTATTTATTTTATTTATTTTATTTTTTCTTTTGAGGGAGAGAAAGGGCGAGCACGAGTCGGGGGTAGAGGGAGAGGGAGAAGGAGGCTCCCCGCTGAGCAGGGAGCTCGATGCAGGGCTCGCTGCAGGACCCCGTGATCACGACCTGAGCCGAAGGCAGACGCTTCACTGACTGAGCCACCCAGGCGCCCCTCATTTACTTATTCTTAACAGGCAAACACTATTTTATTTAAGGAAGGCAAAGAGCTCTTGTAAAAGCAGGTTACTAATGTTTTATTATTTGGATGACATTGGGGGTGTTTGCACAACATCCAGGGAGTGTCCTTTCACTGTAGTTTTGCAATAATTCAGGGTTCCCACAGCCCCTTCGCGCAGCTTCCCCGCGCTAACGTCTTCAGGCAGAGCGTTCGTCGGATCTGGAAGGTGGACATCAGTGCCGCAGTGTCTGTGTGCCCCGGGCCTTGCCTGCGTCCCTCCACGTTTCCCGCCGAGGCCCCTCCTGCCCTCCCAGGACCCCCATAGATGTCCCTTGCTGTCCTCGCCCTGGACACGTGGAGGAGGCCTGGTCAGGTGTTCTGTGGAGTGTGCGTCCATCTGGGGAGGAAGACTTGGGAGGTGAGAGGCTCTGCTCGCCAGGTCCGCCCCATGGTTCTTCTGTTGACTTACGCTTGTTGGTCGTTCCAGCTCTGCTTCCTTCGCCTTTTATGGCTTTAGTGAGTCTGGGCAAGGAGGTGGAAGGTGGCTCTCCCCAAGGCGCCGTCCCTGACATTCCTTCTCTTCCTCCTGCATATCATGGTTGATTCTGGAATTTTCCTCCTGTGCGTTGTCTGGAAATGGGCATCAGAGTGTTTCTCAGACGGACGTGGGCTCCTCGGCCCATGGGGGATGGTAAATAGAGTTTTTCAAAGCCTTCTTTCTCCTGAGAGTTTCCTGGACTGAAGAATTGCTGCCAAAGAATAAAATCTTTTCTGTTTCTTCTTCCTTGTTCCGCCCGAGGTGTCCAGAGGCAGGAAATGGTCTCTCAGCGCTCATCACTCTGAAATGTTGGTTTCAGTCAAGGAAAAACTAAGGCAGAAGAAAGTTAGTGCTTTGTTCAAAAAACCCAAACGCCGAAGACCCGCTGTCCAGCAGGTGGTTTTTATGAGACGGCCCATCGTGCGCGTCGGACTCTGGCATCCGGCGCGTGGCCTTAGGCACCCGGAGAGCTCTGGGGCCGGGCCTGTCCTGGGGGTCACCTGCAGGTGTGGAGGCGGCCGTGGCCCTCCAGGCATACACGGCTGTGGTCACATCCCTCCGGTCCAGTGCGGTGTCCCCCTCCACCCCTGGCCCTGCCCCAGTGTCCTGAGGGATCCATGATGCATCTCAGGTCTTAAAAGACACATCACTAAATAGTTCTTTAAAAATGGGAAAGATAAAAGGAAACCTCTGAATCTCTCTGTAAGTGAAGTGACCAGGCATGGGGTGAGGAGAGGCCTTGCAAGGCTCTGGAGGCTGGCACGCTCCCCCTGGACCCCACGTCGCTGCTGGGGCTCTGCACTCCTGGTCCCAGGGACCTGGCACCTCTTAACTGTCCTCTCGAGGTCCCCAGCTACCAGCGGGAGACACGGCCAGGGGCTCCAGGAATGCGCCACGACGCTGTCGTGAGCTCCAGGTCCTGAGCCTGGACGTGAAGACACATTGCATGACCACATGAAGAAAGCCAGCATGAGATCCGACTTCGGTGGATCTCTACCCGTCTTTACCCATTCTTAGAAAGCATGTGTCCCTTTGGGTTGAGAGGAAAGACTTCCCATGCACTGCTTATGGCTCCTCAGCAGAAATACTTTATTTTAGCCTCGAAGAGATGTTTGCAAGTGTCACTGTCGTATATCTGTGGAACGCCTTTCCGGTTGGGTGAGCACAGCGGCGCGCACACTGAACACGCGAACGGCGAGGAAGCTGAGATTTCAAGGAAATGCTTCTTCTGATTAGCACAGCCGCTTGCTGGACAGGTCAGCGTGGTGGTCACAGTCAGCCCTGACCCGAGGGTCTGCTCCGCGAGTTCCGGCGGCGCAGGCGGAGGTAGGGCTGCTGCCCTTCGGATCCATGGTCCAGACGGAAGACAGAGCCATCCGCGGGGCCTGGTGTTCGGGTGGCCAGGGGCATGAGCCGTGTGCGGAGCGGAGCGCCGCCAGGAGGAAAGCGCCGTGGCTGGTCTTAGCTGTGGATGTGCTGCCGACCCGTCCAGGCGCTCAAACCCGATGCGGTTAGACGGCCTGCGTGCTGTCTGGACCGGCCGCTGCGTGCAGAGTGGGGAGAAGCCTCCCGTCTGCCATGCTGTGAGCTACCAGAGCTGCCCGAGGTGCTTTTCTCTCTCCTGAAAACATCTATGTCTGTGCATTTGCAGCAGTTAATTTTTTTCTTAAGAGCAATAGCGAGGGGCGCCTGGGTGGCTCAGTCAGTTAAGCATCTGCCTTTGGCTCAGGTCATGATCTCAGGGTCCTGGGATCGAGTCCTGCATCTGGCTCCCTGCTCAGCTGGAAGTCTGCTTCTCCCTCTCTCTCTGCCCCTCCCCCTGCTTGTGTGCGCTCTCTCTCTCAAATAAATAAAAAACTTAAAAAAAAAAAAAAGCAATAGCAATTTTTTTTAAGTGTCATCACTTGATTAAAAAACTTAATAAAAAACCAAAAATAAATAAACTGGGAAAAAATAAAAAATAGATAACATCTCAAAAGGAAAAGTGTGATCACCTGAAACCAGAGCTTTGGAGGAGTTCAGGCTCTGGGAGAGGCCTGGGTGGGGGGCAGTTTCAGCTCCTTTCCTGGGAGGAGCCATGGTGACAGGTGCATCAGGAGGGTCTTGTTACTTCACTGACTCCCTCACAGCAAAGTCATATTTGGGTCGATGAGGAGACCTTCCTGTTTAATCCGTGGGACTTGTGTTTTACAGACCTGGGATTGAGAGCGTTTAAGCTAAAACAATAGTTTTCAGTTTGACCTTGGCGTGGGGTCGCTTTTCCTGGCATAGCAGGAAAAATGGCAAAAGGCATCTGATGGTAAATAGGAAAAGAACTCAACAAGAGCACCTGTTTTTCAGGGATCAGGGTGAAGTGGAGCAAAAGCTCTTCAAGGATTTTCCCTGAGCTCGGCTGTGTAGGTAGATCTGTGGGGCACGGGCGTGTGGGGAGGGACGCTTTCGTTTTGTTATCTGGGGAAGTGTTGCTCGAAGGACGCTGTGTGCATGGGAGTGGGGCTGACTTTTCCGCCCACGTTTGCACAGCGTCTGCTCCGTGGTGTTTTGGGCAGCGTGCTTGGGGGTGGCAGGCAGCTGCAGGGTCCCTTGTGGGAGGCGATGCTGCGGGCAGCAAAGCCCTAGTGGGGATCAGTGAACTCTGAACTCCTGGATGTTCCTTTCTTCCATCACTCGTGGAGGAAATGTCCATCTGTGTCCGCAGGGAAAGAGGTTTCGTTTTCACTGGGCGGTTCTGCCACGAGCAGATCCTAGTCTTTGTCTGCCTGCCGTGTGCTGGGACATGCGTGGACTCAGGCTTCTCTGGTGTCTGTGTTTTACCTAAAGGGACATTCTAGAAGCTGAAGTGTGTTAGGCTCGCATTCCTTATAAGGAGATGTATTGTAGTGCAAACTCTTCTTTCTTTTTCTCCGATAATTGTGTGGATTGTCATTTGGTTAAAGTTGTGAAATGGTTTGATTTGAATTTGCTGGGAGGAGCCTCCCAAATTTGGAGAACTGAAGCCCCACGTGAAGTCCCCCTCCTGTGGGGACCCCAGGCACACCACTGAAGCCCAGGGAGCTCTTCTGGGACAAAAACACTTTGAAAATAAGTTTAAAAGCCCAAAGGAAAATACTAAATTTGATTTTAATCTGAAAGATATTTTGATGCCAAATAGGGTGGAAAAGGAACGCTCCATAGGTTTTTATCTCTGGATTTGGGGGAAATCATTTGGCTGGAGTGTCAGAGGAGGGGCGTTTCCTCAGCATCTCCACCTGAAGTGGTGAGGCCAGGACCCTCCCTTTGCAGGCACAGATGCCCAAGTGAGCCAGAGACTTGCCCAGGTGTGAGCAGCATGTGGGGGCCGCCCGGCTTGAGGTGGGCACTCGGTGACTATCTGAGTAATCAGACCTAGGATCGGGCCTCGGGACTCCCACAGCAGAGCCGCTCCTGTGTGGGGATGCGAATCGGGGTTGGGTTCCTTGTGGTTATGACACTGCAGCTGAATTTTGGAATTGGGGCCTCACGGGGAAGGGCCGCTCCCCTTGCTGAGTGCCCACCAGGGACCAGGCACTGGGCTAAGGACTTTATGTATGTTTTCTTACTCTACGTTTGGAATGCAAGATGGCGAAAGATCCTCTGAATACGTTTCTGACAACTGTAGAAACTGTATGTGACCAATGACTCGCCCCCCCAGATCTCCATTAAAGGCCACAAGACATAGGGTGATCCAGGGCCCCTCACACAGTGTGGTCCCCAGGTGCCCTTGGCCCCCTCGGTGGTGAGGAGGCTGCAGCTGGCCTCGTCCGCTCACCCCCATGTGCCGTCCTGCTTGGGGTTTGCGGTGGCACAGGGCGCTGGGGACGCAAAGGCAGATCCCCGAGGACACCGTCAAAGTTAGCCGGGTACATAGAGACGGGGCCTGCTGGTGGTGGGGACAGTTGTCCTGTTAGGACAGGTGCCTCTCCCTGGTTCTGTGGTTGCTGTAAACCATCACGGACTCCTCGAGTTCAGTGGGTTGTAAAAATCAGTTCCTGCCCCTTCCAGAAAAACGGAGAGGGAACCAGCCTTCCGTGCAGGTGTCTGGTTCCGCTTGATGTCCTGCTGCGCTCCAGCCCGAGTGTCCGGCACGGCCCGCCCACGTGCGCACAGCCACCCTCTCAGTCCACGCGGGCCGTGGCCGCCCCCCTCCAGCGGGTCCTCGGGGCTGGGGTTTCCGTGGGGAGCCCCTCCGTGAGAAGAGCCTCCTGTGGGCGCCCATGTGCGCGGGGCGAGGCTCCGTGCCTGGAAGGTGGAATGTGTCGCCGGTCTGCGCACTGGTGAGAAAACCATGAACCTCTAGGACAACGCGACTCAGATGCTCTTCCTGCCAGTGTTTCCTTCTGAGAGGGCTTTTCTGGAAGAGCTCGGCCATGGCAGGGATGGGGCTGCAGGTGGAGGTTAGCTAAATGGGTGATTGTTACGTGCATCCTGCGACAGTTGGCGTGTGCACACGGGAAGCTGCAGTGTGTGTTGGGCACCAGGCTAGACCTCCACGTGGGTGAGAAGCTCACCTCCCCAGAAGGACAGTGGTATTTTCCATGTGTTTCCTAGTGAAGCTGTGTTTTCACTCTGTGAAGAGCGTGACATTGGTGGGAATTATCCCGTGACATGGCAAGACTGGATCAGCATGGTCTCCTGAAAGGAACCGATTTGTGTTTAGAGCCCTCTACTCTAGGCCCCAAGTCAAAGCCTGTGCATCTCTCCCGAAAGCAGAGTTTGACTCTTGGTCCTAATTTGGAACGGTTTCCCTCAGGAGATTTTAGAACTAGCTGGAGGAAACTGTTCATTACCTGAGAAAGCCAGTATGGTGTGCTTATCTCAAATGCAGGTAGGTTCAGCTTAGGGAGAAAAAGCTTAGAATCGTTGACAAGTCCTGTAGCACCTTTTTGAGAACTTTCTAATAAGCAGGAGGTTAACATGCGAGGAACTCAGGCAGATCTTTGTTCTTGGCCACATGCACGTGGTGTAATGTAGGGGCTTACCTATGAATGCTTAGAAATAAGCGTCTTTTTGTTTTCTGTGTGTGGTGTCTTCCTGGCAGGGCTTCTGACCCCTTCCCATGAGCTCCGAGCTTCATTTAGGGGCGTGACAAATGTGAAGCGCTGAGGGTGGTGTTTTCCCTTTCTGTGGCTTGCACTGTTGCACAATTAACAGCCAGCACCATGTGCACGACTCACCAAGCCTCCCGGTGCTCTGTAACCGGGCACCTTCCATGCAACAGACCAATTTTGGAAAAAAACTTAAAAAACAAAACAGTGTAAATATAAAGAAATCGAAAGCGATTTGTAGTGTATGTGTGTGTGACTAGCTCGGTATGATTTTAAGGGTAGAGCTGAGAAACCCGTATTTGTAGTTAGGATTGCAGTCACAAACCCCCCACAGTGAATCAGTGAATGGTGCCTTTTCATTGCATCAAACGGGTAAATATGCAGTGGTGCAGTTTAAACCAAATCCTGAGCTCTGAGGGTCAGGGTTTGATCATGTGTCTGGTGAAATGTGTTGTGTGCACTTTCCGGGGTTGGGGGGGTATGGTTGTGTGCAGTCACCTAAAATTATGATGTATGTTGACGACGTGGTGAGAGTCTAGAAGCTTTGGGTCGGTTCCTCGGTCGGTTCCTCCCTAAGTGGAGGTGGTGGTGCCCACGGAGGCTTCATGGGGCCGATCTCTGCCCAGAGAACACGCCAGGTTATGGGACTCGGCACTGGGAATCTTGTTTGATTTTGTGCATGACCAGATTGTGCTTAGTTATTTATGGGTCCAAAGAGGCACGATTTTGGGGGCCTTTAGTTGAGGAAGGTCTCGACTGTACTTACTCCTTGGCCTGCGTTTCTCAAACAGTAATCCGTGTTTCCCCGAAGAGGTGCGGGTGTTTGTACCCCCAGGGTTTGGAAAGGCAGAAAGGGTTGTGCGTGGACAGCGTGAGCCGCCCGAGGAGTCTGGTAGGGAGCGGAGCCGAAGGGAGCATCTGTTGTCTCCCGTGAGTGGAGAGAGGAGTCCCACTGTCCTTACCTGCGGTGACAGTGTCTGCTTTTAAGAGTGAGTGCCTTTCATGGCATCTCCACTGGATGGGCCCTGCCCTTCCTCCTGGAGCAGGAGACGGGAGGCCCTTCTTGGGTCGCGGGGATGTGGAGGTAAAGGTAGCCTCTGGTCATTAACCGTGACTACAAAGTAATGGAATAGGAGCTCATTCAGATAGCTGAGTTGGAAACATACTTCAGAGCGACTGTGTTTTGATTTTCCAGTACTTTGTGTATTGGGTGGGTGAGCCCCACACGTTCCCGTTTTCTCTCTCTCGTGGAGGTCTGTGCTCATGGGAGACCCGGCTCGTGTGGCGCAGGTGCGCTGTCATTCGGCGGCTCTGCGACAGCCTCCTGTTGACGTGGGTGTCGTGTGGGTATCCCACAGTGAGTTTACAAGGAACTGTCCCTTTCGCCGAATAGGCGTTTCTAGAGTTGGTCTCCGTAAACGCTAACTCCTGAGTAATTTTCGTGAACCAGTAGCCCCAGCTCGGATGTCACGGTCCCTAGAACACAGGAGCAGACCCCCAGGCCCTCGGCCCCCTCACCCGGGGCCACGCCTGCACTGAGCCGAGCCCTGGGCTCCCACCTGGGCCCATGCGGCCCTTGGGAACCTTGGTCTGTCGCCTCGCACTCCGGGCCTTGCTCTGAACGGATGGAGGAGGCATCTAGAGCTTGCTGCTTGGGTTGAAAAGAGACAGAGAAATGACCGTCTGACAGAATCAGCATACGTCGGGTTGCATGGGCCCGCCACCATTCTGACTCTAGGTTTCAGTGTGGACTCTGCGGGAACCCAACGCAAGATTCGGTGGAGGTGGGCCCTGCGTCCACGTCGTGGTCTTCGGGTTCGTGGACACCGTCCGCAGCCACTGGTGGGACTGCTGTTGTCTGTGAGCACCAGGGGACAGTGCTGTACCCTTTCTCCCCTCCCCAGGCCGGGGGGGTGGCCGTGGGGCCTGCGAGCTCTGGAATCCCCAGACCTGCCCTCTTGTATTTTTTTTTTTTTTTAAAGATTTTTTTTTTTTTTTTTTATTTGAGGGCGAGAGAGAGAAACAGCATGAGAGGGGAGAGGGTCAGAGGGAGACGCAGGCTCCCCGCTGAGCCGGGAGCCCGATGTGGGACTCGATCCCGGGACTCCGGGACCATGACCTGAGCCGAAGGCAGTCGCTTAACCAACTGAGCCACCCAGGCGCCCTGCCCTCTTGTATTTTATATTCACTTTTCCCCAAAAGCTGCTGCTGGGTAAGATGTTTTGGCTTGGAAAACATCCCGTCCTCATTTCTGCAAGATCATTTATGATCACTTCACATACAGCATTTCCTTAACTTCCGTGGCCGAATAACATGGTAACATTCTTCTGGGGAGTTAGAATGGGATTTTGCGTGTTTATCCTTTTTTGTTCCTTGCAAGAAAGGTAGAGATGGTCTTTTATCTCCAAAAGTTAGAACTTGCAGGGATGTGTCATTAAGCGTGCTTGAAAATATATTTTTAGACAAGCAATGCAGGATAAATCCTAGGGCAATGTGACATCATGTTCTTGTCAAGAATTGCTCTTTGTAAACATTCTCTGATAGATCACTCTTCTTAAGAGGCTGAAATGCTCTCAGAGGTGCTGTGTGTGTGAGTGATAAACTAGGTCATGTTACAGTAGTTATTAGCAGTAATGGATCTGGAAAATTTAAACTGGTTCGACTGTATGTGCCTTAGATACTGAAGCATTTGGGGAAGATTTGTCCTTTTCTAATTTTGATCCTCTTGAAGTATTGATTGGTGTTTGTACAAGGGCCAAGAAAGTCTTAATTTCTTGCATGATATGCCTTTCAGCTGTCCTACCAAAATAAACTCCACTCAGGGTATCTTTACAGAAAATGTTTTGTATGCAGTTACTTAGAATTCAGTAAAATTGATCACTGAAGTGTTTATTTTTCCCGTGCGCTCTTAATGAAGGGATTTTTGGGGGCTAACTTCTGTGCTCAGCAGTCCTACTTCGGAAGGTAATGTTTAACAGAATGTTTTATGGCTTACCGCACATAATTATCTCTCTTTGTATTCTTGGGCACAGTTCTTTATTTGATGGTGGAGACTTCCAGGCTGTTCACAAAAAGCACAGAGGAAAGCGATAATGTCAGATAGGTATTCATTGCAGTCTGTGTTCTTACACAGGGAGAAAAACGTTGGTTTTTGGTAAAAGTCTGGAAAATAGGTCACTGTCAATGGGTTGGGGGGCAAACACTGTCCTTTGTTCTTGGTTTACTTGGAGTAAAATACAGCTTATTTGTAGAAACGAATTTCTGTTAAAATACGTTTTGCAATCCACTAATACCGATTTCAAAAACGTACATCCAGTCGACCAGGAAGTGTGACACAGCGAGAAAATACGGCAAGTTTCTACATGGGATTATTTTGTTTTCACTGTTGATAATTTCTTTAAAAAAATTTATATTAGGCACTGAATTGGTGTACACTTTTGAGTTTAGGCTCAGTAAAAACTTACCAGCCGCTCGTAAATGGGATTTTCCCCTGCAGTTTATCTAAAGCCTTCGGATCTTCCATGTCTGTTTTAAAGCTAGAAATTTATGAGTCTTGATTTTCTCTGGGATTCTCCAGGTTTTCAGTATTTCTGAATTATTCGGAACTTAGGCTTTCATCCTCTTGAGGCAGCATGGAAAAAAGTCAGAGTGAAACTGGACTGCTTTTGTGGTTCGTGTAATGAAGCGAGTGATTTGCTCTCTCTTTTTGTAAAATGCCGAGCGGCCCGGGTTGGGGGACATGGTCTCTTAATGGAAACGTTGACTAGATCATTAACTACGCTGGCCGTGCGGGCGGCTCCAGGGCGCTGGATGGACCCCCAGACCCCCGCTCTTTGTGGCCGACCAGGGGCCCCAGGAGGACATTTATCTGCAGAACATTACAGAGCAAGCCCTGGCTCCTGTTAACTTTTCTTTTTTCCCATCTTTCCTTCTCCCCCCCCCCCCTTTTTTTTTCCAGTTTAGAGAAGTTCACTTTTTTTAGGGAGAAATAGATTGATAAAGTCAATTTGTAATACAAGCCTTGGAAATCATAAATGGCCAGCAAGAGTGATGCATTGATTTTGGAGAGCAAAGGAAAAAAAAAAACTAGTAAAAGGGTGCATCTTTCCTTTTGATCTTAAAACACCCAGCCCCTGCTTGTTTTCACATGGATGCTTCCGGATGAAAGTCTCCATGCCTACTTTGGATTTTTCTGGATCTGTTACTAGTGACTGGGGAAGGAAAATTCCTACATCCTCCCTCATCTATTCTAGGACGTTCCTGAATGTAATCAATAATTAGATGGTGTATTCATCTGCTTTTTTTGTTCCCCCGGAGGGTCAGGTTTGACTTACCAGTCTTTCTATTTCAGTCAGAGGACGTACGGGCAGCTGTGATGCTGATGTTAATTCATATTTTCTTTTGGAAATATGTCGGCAAACGGTCGTTACTGTTCTCTTGTTTCCGCCTTCTCTCTGGAGGTGAAGATGGGTTCTCTCTTTTCCGGGACCAGGACTTTATTTGCGTGCGTGACAGATCGTGGTAAACAACTTCATGAACGGGAGCCTGCTTGCAGAATCACAGCGAGGTCCTCAGGCGTTTCGGCTGTAAATGGAGCCCCGGCCGCAGCCGGGGTCTGAGCTGCTCATCGACCCGGGTCTTGCCGAAAGATCGTGCAGTTTGCATAGTAAAACCTTATTAGGGACAGTTAGTTACATTTGGGGACTACTAATGTGTTGGCTTGATTTTTGGGGGGTTTCTAAAGATATTTAAAGGAAACCTTTGTTTGAGAAGGTGGGATTTTGTCAATGTTGCGTTGATGGTTTTTTCTCCTACTCTGTGTTCTGAACAAAGCCTGTTTGAGACGTACCTTTAAAATGAGTGCTCTTGGCAGCAATCTCTGAGCACATTGTTCTTGGCCGTTTGGAAATAGGGCCTGCCTTGCCTGTGGGCAGTTGTGCGTTCCTTACACCCGGGGATACTGGGTTTGTGTCCTTTTTCCCCTAGTGGGGGAGGTGGGGTGGGGTTTCTTGTGAATGCTGCTGATTCTGGTGGCCTTTTATTCATTTCTTCTTATTAGAGTGGAAATGTAGTTTGCTCATAATGGATTATTGATTGGCCTGAGCGAGGGGGCCTCAAGGCCTTGTCAGCCTGGGTCCTTAACTCCCCAGCAGTGAATGCATCAGTTCATGGAGCAGCTCGGACCCGGGCTGCGGACTATAAGCCGGGAATTGTTAATCTGGGGCAGATTGGTGTGTGCAGAGAGGAACTCCTCATTGTTGTTATGGAATTTCTCCCCATTTGTTCAAAGAATAGGCTTTTTGTCTCAGCCGTAGATAAGCCTGTGCAGGATGTTAATGATGTATTTTGATTCATGGCCCATAATACTACAGTGTAAGGAGTAAAGCCCATTTCATTGTCTGCAGCCGAACAGACGGGCAGTATACTGCGCCGCCCGGCCCGGCCCCCCAGGGCCTGTGTTCCCGGGCATGCCCTGGAGCGCTGGGCAGCACCCACGGCCCGTGGACAGGCCTGCGCAAGTGCCCCGCCGGGCCAGCCACTCTTCTTCTCATTTGGGGACTTGCCTTTTGGAGCCACAAGACTCCCGTAAATACCCACAGCGTGTCTGCAGAGAGCTGTTTTCTTTGTAAGGGCATCCTCCCAGCCTGCCTGACTCTTCAGATTTCACAAATTCTCCCGTTACCAGAGTTGCACACACAGGCTGGGGGAGCCCCCGCTGCTCCCGCCTCCCTCCCGGAAGCCTGGGGCTCCCCCAGAGGGTGGCCAGGGGAGACCGGAGGCGGGGCCCCAGTGCACCCGAGGAGAGCAAACCTACTTCTTAGGAGCGTGATATGGCTAATTAATGAACCAGAACTGAAAAAGAACCCAACTAGAGAGTTCTTTGAAAAACAGGAGGAGCTCCGGGTTCTGCTTCCCTAAACTGAAAACTCTCCCTGAGAGCAGGAGACGCCCCGGCCCGCTCTCCTGCAGCCCTCTGGAGCCTCTGATGCCTCCCGCTCTGGTTTGGGTCAGTTTAAAGAAACTTGCAGAGTTGTTTTGTTAGGCAAGTGGCTCAAAATATTAGAGGTTACTTGAAAATTAGCCTCGGGATTCCTTGTGCACGATAAGATGTTGATAGAATTATTTTTGATAGTTTTGGGGAAATCAGTACAAAATCATTCGGCTTCTGCTTTGTGTTGATTTACTTCACAGAGCAGAAAATGGCAAGATTTCCTGTAGGTTCAGAGAGATGCTTACTGTTTAAAAGGCAGGATATTTTACCTTTTCCCCCTGGCAATGCCATAGTTAACTGGTTAGGAGATGGGTGTTTAAAATGTGGGAAAGAAACCTCAACTGCATGACCAGTTTTTTTGCCTTGGGAAGCGGTGGACTGGGGTCACCAGGAGCCCCAGGACGAGCTCGGGCAAGTTCATCTGGCTGGAGAGGCCACTGCAGGGACTGCAGGAAGGCTGTGACCACGCTTTGGGTGGATTCCTGAGCTTCTCAGCATCAGTGAGCAGTCTCTTAAGTACTGCTTTTCATTTGAACAGTTTATTATTCAGATGATTTTTTTCTTTTTTTTTTTTTTTTTGAATTTTTGAATACTAGAATTAACAAAAAGTAATGTTCTCAAACTGCATTCCTTGGAGCCTTCTGAGCTTCCTCCAGGCCTGGCGAGCAGGACGGTGGGGGAGGGGGGAGGGGGAGGAAGAAGGAGAGGGAGGGAGAGGGAGGGGGGAGGGGGAAGGGCCCACCAGAGCCCCTCTTTCAATTGTGTTCCTTCCTGGGGTTGCAAATGGGAGGTATTTTTTTTTTTAAGCTTCTTTTGTGAAAAACTTCCAAAATCCATAAAATTTGGAAGAATAAGAAACACACATACATTCACCATCTAGATTCAGTAATTAACATTAAAAAAGTAATGCTGAGGTGTTTTATTTATATTAATTTATTTTTATTTGCTTCCTTTTGGCTGAATAATATTCCAACGTTCTATTTTTTTTTAATGAGGTGCAATTGGTCCATAACGTTCTGCAAGCATCACGTGTCCAACATTATAACATGACCTCTGTATTCACTACTCCGTGATCGCTGCCAAAAGACTAGTCACCATCTGTCCGCATACAGTGACCCCCATTTCGCTCACCCTCTTCCCCTGGAGCTACCACTGATCTGTATCTATGAGTTTGTTTTAATATTGTTTTCTTTTTTTTCAGATTCCACAGGTGAGTGGAATCGTATGGTATTTGTCTGTCTGACTTACTTCACTTGGCCCGATGCCCTCAAGGTCCATCCGTGCTATCGCATAGGCAAGATTCCGTTCCTCTTTAGGGCTGCGTAGTGTTCTGTGTGCATGTGTATATACACCACATCCTCTTTATCTGTTCATCCCTCGGTGGACACTCAGCTTGCTTCCGTATCTTGATCACTGTCAGTAATGCTGCATGAACATGAGGGGTGCAGGTATCTTTTTGAATTAGTGCTTTTGTTTTCTTCAGGTAGACACCCAGAAGTGGAACCAGGTGGGTCATATCGTGGTTCTGCTCTTAGTTTTTCGAGGAATCTCCATACTGTTTTACATTCCCACCAACACTTGTTATTTCTTGTCTTTTTGATAATTGCCATTCTAACTGGTGTGAGGTCATATCTCTGTGGTTTTGATTTATAATTTCCTAATAATTAGTGATGCTGAGCACCTTTTCTGTACCTGTTGACACCTGTGTGTCTTTGGAAAGATGCCTCTTTAGATCCTCTTCTCATTTTTTAGTCAGGTTGTTTGTTTTTTTATTGTTGAGTTATAGGAGCTCTTTATATATTTTGGATATTAACCCCTTATTGGATATAGGATTTGCGAATATCTTCTCTTAGTAGGTTGCCTTTTTATTTTGATGATGGGTTCCTTCACTGTGCAGAAGCTTCTTTGTTTGAAATAGTCCCATTTGTTTATTTTTGCTTTTGTTTCCCTTGCCTTTGGACTCAGGTTCAAACACACTGCTAAAACCAGTGTCACGGAGCTTTCCACCTATGTGTTCTTCTGGGAGTGTTATGGTTTCAAGTCTGACATTCAAGTTTGTAGTCCATTTTGAGTTAATTTTTGTTTATGTTAAGATAGCAGGCTAGTTGCATTCTCTTGCATGTGGCTGTCCAGTTTTCCCGACATCATTTATTGAAGACACTGCTTTCACCATTGGATGTTCTTGGCTCCTTGCTGTAAATTAATGGTCCGTATACATGTCAGTTTGTTACTGGGCTCTCAGTTCTTTTCCATTGATCAATGTGTCTGTTTTTATGCCAATAGCATACTGCTTTGATTTACTGTAGCTTTGTAGTATAGTTTGAAATCAAGGAACATGATGCCTCCAGCTTTGTTCTTCCTTCTTAGGATTGCTTTGGCTATGTGGGGTCTTTTGGATGCCATACAGATTTTAGAATTATTTGTTCTAGGAAAAATGCCATTGGAATTTTGATAGGGATTGCATTGAATCTGTAGTTGCTTTGGGTAATATGGATGTTTTAGCAATATTAATTCTTGTAATGCATGAGCACAGGATATCTTTTAATTTATTTGTGTCTAAACATTTGTAATTTTCAGTGTACAGGTCTTTCATCTTCTTGGTTAAATTTATTCCTAGGTATTTTATTCTTTTTGATGCAATTGTAAATGGGATTGATTTCTTTTTCTTCTTTCTTTCTTTATTTTTTAAAGATTTTATTTATTTATTTGACAGAGAGAGACAAAGCGAGACAAGGAACACAAGCAGGGTGAGTGGGAGAAGGAGAAGCAGGCTTCCCGCCGAGCAGGGAGCCCGACAGGGGGCTCGATCCCAGGACCCTGGGATCATGACCTGAGCCGAAGGCAGATGCTTAACGACTGAGCCACCCAGGCACCCCTTTTTCTTCTTTTTTTAAAGATTATTTATTAGATAGAGTCCATGTGCATACATGCACAAAGCGGGGAGGGGCAGAGAGAGAGAATCTCAAGCAGACTCCATGCTGAGTTTGGAGCTTGACGTGGGCTTGCTCTCATGACCCATGAGGTCATGACCTGAGCCGAAACCAAGAGTTGGCTGCCCAACCAACTGAGCCACCCAGGCGCCCCTGGGATTGCTTTCCTAATTTATCTTTCTGATAGTTATTAATGTATAGAGATGCCACAGATTTCTGTATATTGATTTTGTATCCTTCAACTCTACTGAAATTGTTTATTCTAATAGTTTTTTGATGAGTGTTTAGAGTTTTCTGTATATAATATCATGTCATCTGCAAATAGTGACAGTTTTATTTCTTCCTTTCCGATTTGGATGACTTCTTTTCCTTTTTCTTGCCTTATTGCTCTAGCTAGGACTTCTAATACTAGGTTGAATAAAGGTGGTGAGAGTGGACATCTTTGTCTTGTTCTTGATCTTAGGAGGAAAGTTCTTAACGTTTCCCTACTGAGTATGATCTTGGTTGTGGGTTTGTCATATATGACCTTTATTACGTTGAAATATGTTCTCTCTATACCTGCTTTGTTGAGTTTTTATTATAAATGGGTATTGAATTTTGTCAGCTGCTCTTTTTGCATCTATTGAGATGATCATGCGATTTTTATCCTTCATTTTGTCAATGTAGTGTATCACACTGACTTACTTGTGGATGTTGAACCATCCTTGCATCCCTGGAATAAATCCCACTTGATCATGGTGTATGAACCTTTTAATGTATTGTTGAATTCAGTTTGCTAATATTTTGATGAACATTTTTGGATCTCTGTTTATCAAGGATACTGGCTTGTAATTTTCTTTTTTTTGTGGTGTCCTTGTCTGGTTTTGGTATCCGACAAATAAACATACCTGCAGCTGCTATCTAGATCCAGCAGTTGTTAACATTTTTATATATTTGCCTTTCTCTTTTTTGTAAACCACCTCCAAAATATTTCATCAACATTTCTAAAAACTAAGAATGTTCTTCTGTATTACCAACCCAACAAAATAGCAGTTCTCAAATATTATTTAATATTTAGTCTGTTTCAAAGTTTAGTTTTTATGAAGAGTTTGGGAGCTAGAATATGTTTGAGCATGTTTGCTGTGGATGGTTGTAGCTGGTGGAAGGCATTATAGTTGTATTAAATAACCTTTCGTAGTGGGCCTGTGAGAGCCCACTGAATACATAGGGGTCACTGGTGACTTCTAATTTAGTTTCCTAAGCTTCTATTATTTTGTCCTTTTGAATTTTTTAAACCAAATACTGTCACTCTCAGTGAGTAGGTGTCCTTGGGTCCTGCAGTGACCTTTCATTTACTTATTCAGCAGTTAATAATAATATGTAACATGTTAACCATTTACCGTGTGTTAAACATTGTACCTAGAATGCGTTAACTTAAACCTCACAGAATTACTATACTATAGTTCTCATTACTATCATTTACATTTAAAAAGTGAAATGGGGGGCTTCTGGGTGGCTTAGTCATTAGGTCATGATCCCGGGGTCCTGGGATCGAGCCCCGCATCGGGCTCCCTGCTCAGCAGGAAGCCTGCTTCTCCCTCTCCTACTCCCCCTGCTTGTGTTCCCTCTCTCACTGTCTCTCTCTGTCAAATAAATAAATAAAATCTTTAAAAAAAACAAAAAATGAGAAGTAAAATTGGCCGGGGAACAGCGAGGTTAAGACGGGTCACACCGCTGATCCAAGTGAGTGGCAGAACTGGGTTTTGATCTCGGGTCGTCTTGACAGCACCACGATGCCCAAAATGTGCTGGGCTCTGTGCTAGTGGGGAGGAGTCTTGTCCTCTAACGCACAAGTGACCAGAAAAAGAAGCAGTCCAGAGGTGTGCTAGGATAGGGCCAGGGCCATGCAGAGAGCTAGGGGAGGGCCCCAACCGAGTCACAAGGCTGCCAGGGGTCAGGTAAGATATTGGGTGCGTAGGTGGGTTGGGACCTGCATGCGTGAGTCCCGGAGGCAAGAGCGAGCTGCGTCTGCCTGGGCCTGGAGCAGAGACACAGTCATAGAGGTGGTCCATCCTGGATAGTAGGTGTCCGGGTCTTGCCCCTATGGGAGTCACTGTAGGGCAGGGGACTTGACCCCCTGGTCCTCGGCCTCTCAGGGAGCTGCTGCAGCAGGTCACCAGGGCATGCTTCCAGAAGTGACTTCCCTGCTTTGTATGAGGTCAGAGATGCAGTCCCCAGGATCCTCACTTAGAGAAGTGATTTATGAGTTGGAACATTTACCCACAGAGTAAATTTGCCCCAAATCCAGTGACTGTAAGCGGTCTTGAGAAGGTTGTGCCGTGCAGGCGACAGAGACAGTCTCTGAAAGGTAAGGCAGCAGCCTTGCGTCTGTGTATTCAGGCCTCGTGGTTTATTTATTTCTGTGTTCCCACGGTTGCATTTTAAAGTTTAGCTGCATATTTTATTTTCACAGCTTTTACATATTGCCTCTTAAATCCTTCCCCATCTTCGCTATAATGCATTTTTTACGTTATGAATATACACTTCTGTTTTCTTAAAAACATTTTATCTTTACCTACTTTTTTATAAACACGATTAAATTACCTTTTACGAAATGCCATCTCTAAAAACGTAGAAGGCATTTTTAAAGAGTAGCTTCAAACTGTTCTCTCTAGAGAAACATGCACACACAGTGAGCGATCCATTGGAAATCTATTTTAAAACCCTAATCAGCAAGCCGTTGTATGCATAAACAATTAAATTACTTGCCAGACAAGTTCCCAATTGCCGCCGCGGACAAAGTTTGTGATACAGTGACAACAGAACCGGTTCATCATGGACAAACTGTGTTCAGGTGGGGCCGTGCGTTGTCGTGGGTCGGCTAAAACACATCCGTGTGTCTGCTGTCCCGCCACGTCCCCCCCGCATCCGTGTTCCTGCTGCTGGAACCCCGGGCGCTCTGGGCTGCATGAAGAGCTAACATTTATTCACACATTTTATAACACTAGTTATCTTTAGGTTAGCGTGTTATTGTAGGAAAAGTTGGAACAGCAAATCCCATGTGGTGCGTGCTCGTCCGTCTGGGAGAGTAAAAGGCCGCTCAGGACGAGAGCGCATCTGGCCAGAGCAGAGCGGTCTGACGCTTTGTCCCGCGGCGGCGGCGCGTGACCCGCTCCCCACTGGGGACCGAGATGGGTGTGGAGAGACCGGTGAGACCGTCCAGGCTCAGGGGCGCTGGTGGGTGGTGGTTTTGGTCTCGAAGCTAGTGGTGCTGGAGGGCTGCCGGCGGCTCCGCGGGCCTCCTCCCTGGGCCGCCTCTGGTGCGTTTTTAAGGTGAGAGTTCTGATGACAGCATTCCTGTTCTTTTTTGGAACAGGAGTGATGACCCTGTCTTACATAGCAGTTTTTGCCTGTAGCTAAAAAGAATATCACAAAGATCTGTTGATTGGGCTGCGGACGAAGGAGGGCCAGTGGCTGGGAACCACTTTCCCACTGTGGCTTTAAAGGTTCGCAAGAAACTTCGTTAGGGGACCGTGGGCGTCAGGAAGGGGCCACTTGGTGGAGCTTTTTCACGTGGAGCCCGTTTTGTTGATGTTGTGATTTCCTTACGATAGTGGTGTTTGGGGCTTAAATAGTTAGTACTGTTAGAGCATTTTGTCCATTTCTACATTGATCTGTTTTCCCCTTGGTAATATCTCTAGGTTCTTGAAAACGGCGCCCCACGCCGCTCTGCCCGGCATTCACAGCGGGGCTTCGTTTTGAAAGATGGGGGTGGGCAGAGAAGAAGTGGAAAACGAGAGAGAAAGAGGAGCCTGTTTGCGGATGGCGGGGGCGCTCTTAACGGCCTTCCTTGAGAAGCCGCCTGCAAATTGCAGGGCCCCGTTGGCCTTGGGGAAAGCTTTTCAGCTGGTTTTGGAGGAAGCCCGAGGAAGAACACTGTATTCTCTGGCGTTTGGGTTCTTGACGGAAGGTGCCCAGGCCTGGGCTGGGGTCAGGGGCGTGGGGGAGGCGGACACTCGAGTCCAGGCTGTGAGGAGGAACGTGGATTTCTCAGCCAGCCAACATGGCAGCGGCCTGCAGTGTGCAGAGGACTGAGGACCCCCCTGGAAAGAACGAGAAGTGCAGCCGCATCCCCTTGGCCCGGCAGCCTAGCTGCTGGATGCTCTGGTGGCCTGGGACCGCCTGAGCCACTTCCTCCCGTCCCCGCTGTGGTGGCCAAGCTGCGGGCACCCCTGCTCCCCCCCTTTGCAGCTCACCGGAGCCCGTGGGCTGCAGGGCAGGGCGCCGTCTGGTGTTACATGTGGGCCCGGACCGGGCAGGTGTTTACTGTGTACGGACGTGTGCAGGGATCTGGGGGCGCTCCGAGGACAGGCTCCGCAGGGGCTTCCCTGACGCTAGGCTCCTGAGAGATGAGGAGAGGAGCCTGGGCCGTGAGGGTCGCCCCCTGAGACCCACCTGGCTGGTTAATGGGGGACCAGGGCTCCTAACGGTGCATCACTCCGTGCTAGCGCTGGGGTGGAGACCCCCGACCTGCCACACCGCATCCTTGGAGCTGCCCCGCAGCTTGGGAAGCATTTGACTTTCACGACCCCTGGGGGTGCTGAACACGCAGTAGCAAAGAAGGAGGGTATAAACCGGCCACAGGGCATGCATTGGTGATGGTTTGAACAAGTCTTCTCACTTGAAAAATCCACTTTTATTTCCAGGTGCATTTGTGAGTTGCCTCTGTGGTCCTGAACTGGTTGAGCACGGGTACTCCGTGAACCTCGTCTTTGTGGCTGTTTGGTCCCCTAGAATTGGAGAACTGTCTGACTTTAATACTCTTCATCAACCAACTGAGAGGTCTGGTGGACTTTGTAAAATTATTTCAGAGCCGCCAGTTTCCAGTTTTTTTCCTTCATAAAATTATTTCTTTATGATTCTTTAAACTCCTAAGAACTTTATGTCCAGATTAGATCATTGAGCTAAATATGAATAGTATGTTTCATTCATACTTTTGCATAGTATTTCACATTCATCATTTTGAGGGGATGAAATAAATCCTGGGATAGAAGGGGATGCATGCAAATCATTTGCAGTATAACCCATAAGTAATGTACAACATACACAACCATCCAAAACTTGTGCCAAGACCAAAGCGGCCTGAAAAGATGATTTAAATTAGCTTAAATCATCATTAAGAGGTGTTCTTGTTAACCCAATTTGTCCATTTTTATGGGGAGTTTTTATTTATATACTTTATTGGAGTCCTTGATTTTTGGAGGCTCTCTCTCGGCAGGAGGAACTCTGTGCACCTGTTAGCATCAAGAGTAAAGATTACCTGTGTGCCCCTCTCCTTTCTGCCTCTTTCCAGACTTGGCTGCTCTCACTGCATTGGTTTCTTTAGGTGCCTGGGAACCCCGCTAGCACGGGGCTTTATCAAAAGATGTTTCAGAATACATAATTTTAAGTAAGATTTCTTCTAACAGTCTGTGGGAGGAGGTGTTTGGAGAAAGCAGGAGGTGTGTTGTCTGTCCAGAGGGCATCTATCACGATGGCTTCTGCACCCCTGCCTCCAAGTGGAGGACAGGCCGTGCCATGCGCCAGAATCCCTCCTGGTGGGCAGGTTCCCCTGCGCGCTTCACTTCCCTGTCCTCTTGTCAGTACTCTTTTCTGTGTCCGCTCTGGTGAAGCCGTGTCGGGCCAGACGACCAGAGCAGACAAGGAGTCGCCGCCCAGGGTCTTTTGGGAGAGAACCTTTCATTTGTGAGCAAAAAGTGTGTATTAGTACATTGGTACAAAATCTGAAACCTATAGCTTCTTCATGTTTTGTAAATTTTATAATACGGGTTCTTAGTGTGTATGAGGTTGTGAGTTTGTAAAAACATGGCATCCTTTATATATGTCATGGCTATTTTTAAAGAAAATCTGCCCATCTGGGTGCCTCTCGGTGCAAGTCTGGAGCCCCCCTCCCATCTGCGGCCCCGTAGGGAGACCCTCAGAATCCTGTCTCAATTACTTCAGCTTGGAGGTGAGAAGGATAAACAGACCGTGTCCCAGGGGAGTTGTGGGGCCGCCTTGCCTCCCTTTCTAACCCATCAGAATGCTATTCTGAAAGATGCCCTATCTCTCTCCCATTCTTTCTAATTGGCTCACTGTTTTGTTTATTCTACTTATCACAAGTCAGATGGAAATTCCTGTTTTTACTGCAGATAATTGCTTTTTGGTGTGTGCTGTCTTGGGCCCGTTTGGCGGCTTGCAGGCATTCGGGTTGGCTTCCCTGCCATGTGGCTGGTTGCCCGCATGTGCCAGGCACGGCGCTGGGCACCTCCCTTGTCTGGTTTGTCTTTGCCTGTGCACAGGGTGCCAGAAACAGCCGGACACCTGGAGGAGTGGCTCTGACAGGGCCTGGAAGGTGTGACAGCTGCTGTCACCAGGGAGAGGCATACCCAGCCTCCCTGGAAATGCACTGTGGGGATGAGACCTGTGCAGAAGGGTGGGGGGTGACGCGTGACGCCTGGGGTCCAGAGGGTTTTCTGCACTGGGGCTGGGACTTAGCCCTACAACCGGATCCTAGGGGGCCTTTTGGGGATTGGGGTGGGGTGGTGGTGCGGGAGCGAAAGGACGGGATGGGCCTGGGTTGGGGCTTTTCTAAGAGGCAGTGGTTCCATGGCCCTGTGCACCTCGAGGTGGTGTCAGCTGGGGCCGCCGTGCTGGCCGTCGGTCCCGAGCAGCCGGCTCCAGGCATAGACCTTGCATGAGCTCGGGGTCAGTCGCCTGCGCTCTTCGCTGAAGACTTGTTTCCCTGGCATCTCAACACAGGGCACATTTGTCAACTGCCTTTGCGGCTCACTTGGCCCGGGCACGAGCTGTGCCTCTCTGTCCCTTACCAGCCTCTCCCTGGCCCTTTCTCCTTGTTCCTGATCCCCACCCGCTCTTCTGGTCTGTGGCCTGTATTTTTCACACTCCACAACTTCACTCACCTCAGACTGTCCTTAAAGATTTGGTATCTTTTTGAGAAAAATTACTCTAGCGTACAATCATGTAAGGTTATTTGTTTTAATGATTGAGCACACAATTATCAATAACTGTTTAAATATTGATCTCTTAGAGGAAAGCAGCTGCTAGTACATCTACTTGAATTTGTGTTGGCGTCTCCTTTGATGTGGACTGGCCTGCTGTTTTTCAGGAGCGTGCCCGTCGCTCCCCGTGGAGGTTGCTGGTTCCCTGCGGATGTGGGAAACCTCGTTCCTAAGATCTCCATGTCTTTTCTGTTTCAGGTGCTCTCTGCCGTCTGCCATGCTTTCCAGGTAGGAGATGCCGGTTGTCCTGGCAGGTGCGTCCGTGCAGCTGGGAAGCAGAAGCCTCTGAAGATGGAGAGATAAGACGTTGTCAGGCAGGCCTGTGCGACAGAAAGCCGTGCCCGCCCCGGCCAGGGAGCCCTGGTCCTGGAGATGGATCGCAACCGAGAGGCCGAGGTGGAGCTGAGAAGGGGCCCGAGCCCCAGCAGGGCAAGCAGGAGCCCCGAGGCGGACGGAGACAAGGCCATGAGCCACAGCTGCTGCATCTGTGGCAAGAGCTTTCCCTTCCAGAGCTCCCTGTCCCAGCACATGCGCAAGCACACGGGGGAGAAGCCCTACAAATGTCCCTACTGTGACCACAGGGCTTCCCAGAAGGGCAACCTGAAGATCCACATTCGCAGCCACCGCACCGGCACTCTGATCCAGGGCCACGAGCCGGAGGCTGGTGAGATGCGCGTGTCCGAGGGCCTGGACGGCTGCACCAGCCCCACCAAGAGCACGTCCGCCTGCAACAGGATCCTCAACGGGGCCACCCAGGTGGACAACAGCAAGATCCTGCTGAGGAGCAGCAAGAAGGAGGCCGAGGGGGCTGCCTGCGCCCCAGAGGAGGGCAAGGCTGCAGCCCAGTGTTCCTTCTGCAAGTGCAAGTTTGAGCGCAAGAAGGACCTGGAGCAGCACGTGCACCAGGCCCACAAGCCGTTCCGCTGTAGGCTGTGCCGCTACGTGACGCTGCGGGAGGAGTCCCTGCTGAGCCACGTCGAGAAGGACCACATCACTGCGCAGGTGCCCGGCGGGGCTGAGGCCTGCGTGGAGAACGGCAAGCCGGAGCTGACCCCCGGGGAGTTTCCCTGCGAGGTCTGCGGCCAGGCCTTCAGCCAGACCTGGTTCCTGAAGGCTCACATGAAGAAGCACAGAGGCTCCTTCGACCACGGCTGCCACATCTGTGGCCGAAGATTCAAAGAGCCGTGGTTCCTCAAAAACCACATGAAGGCGCACGGCCCCAAGACGGGGAGCAAGAACAAGCCCAAGAGTGAGCTGGACCCCATCGCCACCATCAACAACGTGGTGCAGGAGGAGATGATCGTGGCTGGCCTGTCCCTCTACGAAGTCTGCACCAAGTGTGGGAACCTGTTTACAAACCTGGACAGCTTGAACGCGCACAACGCCGTCCACCGCAGGGTGGAAGCCGGCCGGACGCGGGCCCTGGCCGGGGAGGGCGCGGTGCAGGGCAGCCCCCCGGACTCCCAGCAGCTCTTCCTTCAGTGCCTCAACCTGCGGCCCGCGGTGGCCAGTGCGCCCGCCCACGGGCAGGCGGGGCGGCGTGTGGCCGAGCTGGACCCAGTCAACAGCTACCAGGCCTGGCAGCTGGCCACGCGGGGCAAGGTGGCCGAGCCGGCTGAGTACCTCAAGTACGGGGCGTGGGACGAGGCGCTGGCCGGGGACGTGGCCTTCGACAAGGAGCGGCGCGAGTACATCCTGGTGAGCCAGGAGAAGCGCAAGCGCGAGCCGGAGCCCGGCGCTCAGGGGCCCCCGCGCAAGCGGGCGGGCGCGCCCGGGGACCCCGTGCCTGGACCCCTGGACCCCAGGCCGGCCGCACGGCCCAGCCGCCGCGCTGCCGCCCCTGCTGGCCACGGCAAGTCCTCCGAGTGCTTCGAGTGCGGCAAGATCTTCCGCACCTACCACCAGATGGTGCTGCACTCCCGGGTGCACCGCCGTGCGCGCCGAGACCGTGACGGCCCCGGGGATCGGGGGCCCCGTGCGCGCTGTGGCTCGCTCAGCGAGGGCGACTCGGCCTCGCAGCCCAGCAGCCCGGGCTCGGCCTGTGGTGCCGCCGCTGACTCCCCAGGCTCGGGCCTGGCAGACGAGGCTGCGGAGGAGAGCGGAGAGGACAGTGCAGCCGACCCTGCACCAGGTGAGCGTGCGCCTGGGCAGCTGGGCTCAGAGAGTGAGGGCCAGAGAGCTCTGTACCTGGGTGACCCGTGCCCAGGTAGTCCCGGCTCCGTAGCCCTGCACCCAGCTGATCCCCTGTCCGGATATCCCAGAGCCCAGGTATCCAGGTAACGCAGGTAGCTCTGTGCCCGTGAGGCCTTCCCGAAGTATCCCTGAGCCAGGGAGGTCCAGTGCCCAGGTAACACATGCCTAGATAGTCCAGGCTCAGGTGGCCCACTGACCCGGTAGCCCTCAGCCCAGGAGGTCCAGGCCCAGGTAGTCACGGCTCAGCCCTGCGCCCTAGGGGCCTGGTTTGCAGACCCAGGCAGTCCCAGACCCAGGTAGACCCTACATCCAGGTAACCCTGTGCCTGGATAGCTCTTGCCTGTGTATCACTGGCCCAGGTAGACCCTGCATCCAGGTGACCCTGTGCCTGGATAGC
>NW_022589730.1:2887189-2914732 GCF_004348235.1 Phoca vitulina
GGATAGCTCTTGCCTGTGCATCCCTGGCCCAGGTAGACCCTGCATCCAGGTAACCCTGTGCCTGGATAGCTCTTGCCTGGGTATTCCTGGCCCAGGTAGCCTTGCACCCAGGTGGTCCCACCCCCAGGTATTAGGTAGCCAGTGTATACTTAGAGCTCAGGCTGGTGGGTGTGGACACAGGTGCCTGTCAGCTCTGCTTCAGGCTCCTTTCTTGCTAATTTGCCCGGATGTGTTTGCATTAATTAACACCTTTGGCCTGTTGAATTCACAGTTTCTCTGGGGCATCAGTCATTTCTGAGCAAAGGACAGGTGATGGGACACCTCCGAGGCGTGCCCTTTTCTTTCTCCACAGGCCCAGAGCCTGCTCCGTCCCCAGGCGGCAAACGCATGCACACGCACACTTGCCTCTGCTCACCTCCTTTGCACCAGACAGCTGAGTAGAAGAGTAACTTCCAGTCGGTGTGCGGTTATAATTAATCTCCTCGGATTCAAATACCATGTGGGTTTAGAGACGGCTCATTGGAACAGATGACTCTCCGAATAGCAGCTATGTAAATATTTAAAGATGCTTGACTAACTTTGTTTTCGTCATTTTCCTACTTTTTAGAAGTCTTAAGCATTTTGATATTTTATTCATTATTTTTTGTTTTGGGTAATTCTTTTTAGTAGAAGGTGATGTTCTAGTGACGGAACTTGTAACATTCTCCGCATCACCGGGACTGTTTTTCTCTTCTCCCTGGAAACTGGTTCGTGGATGTTGCTTTTACCTGAAAGGCCAGGGGTGTAGGGGTGTAGAAACCCAAGAGCTTCAGCAGGGCTATTTATAATCTGTAGTAAGGAAAACGACCGTAGTGCAGTCCTCCAAAACAAAACACAGATCTGTGTCCTTTTTTCTTTATGAGGGGTTTAGCCAATCCTTTGAAACAAATGATATTGAGTCAGTAAAAGTATGGAAGAAAGTTGTTTCTCTAATCCTGTAGAGAAGCCTATGTTGACCCTGCGCATACACTTTGCAAGGGTCCATATAGATAGATGAGCAGTGACACATTATGCACTGACCCTTGTTGTTTCCCATTTCATTTCTTACCCGTTAACCTGTGGGAAGGAGCAGGGGAACACGCTACTCTCTGAAAATACACTGCTCCTTCTCTGAGCTCAAGATTCCTGCAACAGTTTATCGTCGTAAAACTTGGCGAACTCAACTGCAACCTTTGGTTGGCATTTTTGAAGATTAATTCTTGGTTTTTCTCTTTAAAAAGTTTTGATAATTACAGATTTTACTGATGATATTCCAATAATACTGTTTTTGGAGCTCATTGGATAAAATGTTAGGTTAGAACTAAATCTTTTTTCTTTTTTTTGAAGATAAATATTTTTAACATTTGGAAAAGCTCTTGAGCCTTTCCCTCATCTATGGTGATGGTGGTCAAATGATAATAATCTAATTCAATAGTACTTTGAAAATGTTGGAAAGAAAAAATGTTTTTCACTATACATTGGAATTTACTTTTTTTCATCTCAAATTCATTAAATTTGAGATTATCATTTACCTCCTAATGAAATTATATGTATTTTTTATATGTGATGTTTTTTTGAGAAACTTAATACATCAGATTTTTCTGTAACAAGTTCATGTATCCTAGTTGAGTTCAACAAGTTGACAGTAGAATTAACAGAATACTGTAGCTCATTGAGAGACCGGAAAAGGAAATTTGTCATGATGGTGGCATAAAGTGTTGAAGAACACTGTGGGTCTGCATGGGTACCTTTTGTGACTCTGTAGGGCAGAATCTTTCCTTCTAAAACTACAGACTTCCCAAGCTCAGCAGGCCTTTAATGGGCTAGGGTGGGCAATAAACCACTGCTTCATAGATGTTCTTTAAGGAGTGAGATGTGCATTATATACATGTAATACTCAAAGGCACTCCCATTTGCAGGGTTTGGCTAAGGACTTTGGAAAAGCAAATGAGTATTTTGAATCCTCTGTTTCGATCTGCAGCGTGCCTTTACTATTACTAAAAGATGCATTACGTCTTTACACATATAGGCAACTTAAAATTCTTACAGAACTCTGATGGGATGGCTGGCTAAAATTGTTAAAGGAAATATGTGGAGATTCAGAACAAAGCACCACAGTAGGTCCCATAAGAATGAATCTGGCTTCTGGTGGAAGCAGGGTTGGCATTAGAATTCTATCTTTGTGACCTTGCTTAGCAAGTCCCCATTGTGCCATAATTTTACCCCAAGATTTTTTGACGTCTAGGAATGGATTTGAATGCTGCTTTTGGCTCTAGAGAAACTCTGCATTATCAGATTAATTAAAAGAAACTTTTTTTTTCATGAAAAAAAGCTCTGTTACATTTGTTTAGAAAGCTCTGTTTAGAAAGCTCTGTTGCATTCCCTTTATTTCCATGGAAAACTGGGTCTTACCAAAAATGGGAGAAGAACAACCTTGTGAATAAAAGTCAGTCAAATATAAAATATGTTACTGAGCTAGATTTCAGCCCTCCACCGAGAAGGTGACATAGCCCTGATAGAGAAAATACGCTTTTGGAGCTCACGAAGAAATGAAACCTTTTAATTAGGGAAGAGAGGAGCATTGAAAGGGCATGTAATTCAAGTTTACAAAAACGAGCATTTCCAAGCACAAAGCAGAGTCAGGGTGCTTCCAGGTCATCATGAGGACAAGGGAGTGTTTTTCACAATAAGCTGAAGCAGGATTCTGCTCAGAAAGCTTGTAGGCGATTTAGGAATGAGGGACCCCTGGTGAGCATGTCCTGAAGAGGTCGGTTCACAACCCGTGCGATTGTGAGAAGCACCTTTGGGTGGCCTGCCTTTTCTCAGGCTGTGAGAGGTGTGTCCACCTGCCCTCAGGCAAAATGCCAAAGACCCCATTCCCACCATTTATCTGCATATCGTTTCTTTGCAGAAACTTATGTGACTACCTAGGTTTTGACTACTTCTTGTTATTCTCAAGGCTGCTATCACATTAAATCCGTGTTCTATTGAGCCTGCCTCTCAGTACATCTTTGCATATTCAGTGCAACTTAAATGATAGTAAAACCGCAAGTTTTAGTTGAAGTCCTGTGAAATTGCAAAATATTTGTTTCTGACCCACAAAGATGTTAGACTGCTCTACCAGACAGAGGAACAGGTTCTTAGAACAAGTGGCACAATATTACATGCAGTTTGGAGAATTAAGGAGAGAGTTTCCAGAACTGAACAATATCATTGGAATGGAAAGGCAATTGAAGGAAGAAACGGATTTCCTTCAGAAAGTGTCTGTTTTCCCTGCTTGGCCACAGCCTCGTACATCGTGGCTCATCTTGTTTCCATCCTAGTTGAAGGAAGGTCCCCCATCTCTTCACCAAGAAATGGTAGCTGAGCATGCGCCTTGAGACAGAGCGGCGGTCAGCGGCGGTGCCAGGGCGGGTGAGGAGTGCCCACCGTGGTGGGGCAGCTGGTGCAAAGCTCCAGCAGCCCTTCTGCTTTCTGTTTCTTAGAGCATGGACAGTCATTTGGATGGATCGGGAAGAACATGTTCTCAGACGTCCGCCCACTGTAACAGGATTTCGGGTGAACCTAGCTAACAGAGATCGATGTGGAACATGGGGTGTGCTGGGGAGGGGCATCTGTCCCAGGCTGGGCCTGCTGAGACAGGAGGCTTTTATTATCACTTCTCTTAGAGTTTGCTTCGGTGTGGATCCGAAGGGGTGCACCCAGAATGCTGTGTCCTCATTGTGCTTCTGGCCAGATGTGCTTGAGATGCTGCAGTCCCCGTGTTTCTGGTGGCCACAACGATGGAGTGGCAGGAGGGCCTGCAGCATTGGCCCCAGCCAGAGGCTAAGCATGAGCCAGCACATCAGGGGGGTGTGGGTAAGGGCAGGGAGAAAGCAGGGGGGAGACGGGAGCCCCAAGTGCAGATGGGCGGTGACAGGATGTGGTTTGCCCGGGAAGCAGAGCACGCACATCTGGGGACAGTTCCACCCAAGCACCAAAGCCTTGCTGGACGGAGCTACAGCAGGTGTCCTTCTGAGGGGGGGCCGGGGTGGTCGGGCGCCCTCTGTCACAGATGAGCCTGTGGAACTGGTAACAGGAAACCCCAGGACCGGTTTTGAGTCACCGGGCAGTTCGCTCAGGCTTGCTTTGTCCAGTTTCTCTGTCGCTCTGGCAACCTGGAGGTCACTGCCAGCAATATCTAATAAACGTCCACACACAGACTGATGTCCGCTCCGGAGGGGCCCCAGGGGCACGCCCCGACATTGGTGTCAGGTGCCAGGCCGTACGCGCAAGATGCTCTCCGCCGTGTGGCCGGTGCCAGGCCCTGTTTCCACCAGTGCCAGATAATGCCCGTCACCTTAGAGCCGGAGATTATGGAAGAGCAGGTCTTTTCCAGGTTCCGGAAGAGAGCCCTAGAATGCCCAGCAGATCAGCGCCACGCGAGTGGAGGCATTTCTGAATACTGAGGAATCTCAGAGTTGGAAACCCTCCTGTTAACATCTTACTTAGTATGGAAACGCAGTGAAGGTCTTTAAGAAAGCTGTTCAGATGTACTTGGCAGTCGAAAGCTGGACGCCCTACGGTTTTAGCCTGCGTCTTAGCAACCAGAACCCGCCGTGCGTCTGCGCAGGTAACACATACACCTGTGGGGTGACTCTTCCCGGGGCACCCCGGCACCCTGCTACGCTTTCTGAATTATCGGAGGACAACTGAATTACAACGAGAAGAGCGTCTTTTAAGTATGTTTTCTTGTATTTTGATTCTTCAAACATTGGTATCTCTGCATGGCACGCAGGCTAATGTTTGCTTGAGCGGGATGCCCATTCCCTGACCTCCCAGAATGAATTTATTATCGCACGAAAGGCTCAGACTCTGGAGATTAGACTCTGGGGTTTTCTTCCTTTCACTGAGAGACGCGTACGGGTTATACGCACCCCGACCGCACAACAAACACCGCGCAGACATTTGGGTTTGCTAGCATCATCCACACACTTGATTCGATCTCTCTCTCTCTTACTTTCTGTCACAAGATAGGATCACAGGATTTTAGAGCCGGAAGGGAGCAGGCGGTGTTGTCTGTCCCCATTTTATGCGGGCAGGGACTGGGGTACCAGCAAGTACTCTTAGTTTGCCGGAAGCGGTGTGGTGTGTGAAGTGGGGGGCAGCACGGTTGGCAGATGCCAGGTACCAAGTCACCTTGTGCACTGAGGCGCAGCGTGCTGCCCGCTCTTGATCTCCGCGAGGGTCCAGTCCCCCAGCAGCAGCGTGGGGCCGCGATGCCCCCGCTCACGGGCTGTCACTGCCGCACTCCTCTGGTGCCTGGCATGGGGTCGGCATCCTGTGGCCCACATCTCGTGTTGGGCCTAGACTTAGACCCGAGCCGGGGGCCTCAGCGTCCAGTTTCCAGCCTAGGAAGGTGTCCCCGTGCTGTTCTGTCACCGAGGCACAGGATGGCCTGGACCCCGTGCGGGGTCTGGATGCCCAGTCTGCACGGAGGCTGGCTCCGAGGGAGGGAGGGTGGAGGCTGCCCAGCCGCGTTCTGCGGAGGCCGAGCACCTGTCACACACTCAGGGCGAACACTGGGGCGTCCTGGACCCGCAGAATCAACCGTGCTCCCGCATCTGATAAACAGTGGACGCGCTGTCCCTGCAGAGTCTCACTTGATGTGTAACCGCTTTTCGACCTTCTCTGCCATCGCTTCACATCCTAAGTTCTGTTTCAGTCCTTGCCCTGCTACATGGAGGGTTTCTCGCTCTGCCGGAGGGAGGACGCTGCCCGTGGTTTCTGGCTCCGCCCTGGGGTTTCAGCGTCACCTTTGCCATTTTGTCACGAAGAGAGGCTCTTGGTCTTCTCTAGTTCAGACTTGACCTTGTTCAAAGGGCTCCTTTTTATGGCTTTTATGCGTCGACGGGATAGAAGTCATTTTGGCTTCTTCCGCCCTGGTCTGTGAGTTGTGGAGGTCCACGGGAAGGCGTGGATCGTGCCCCGTCTGGGAGCGTCTGCAGAGCAGGCTGCACTGAATTTGCTTCCGGACAATCAGCGTTGGCTGGTTGCGGTGGGGTAGTTCTGGTCAGCTCTGGAGGAGGGGTTCACCTCGTGGGGGGGGGGCAGCACCTGCTGGTGTGGTGTCGCCCCGAAGATGTCGCCTGTCTCGGGGCCATGCTGGACATGTGCCGGGCATCCCTGCTCCCCCCTGCATCCCATCCCTGCCGAGTGTATATCCTCTGCAGCCACCAGTCATGTGGCACCTGTCGCCGCGTCCACTTCTTCACACCGTTACCAGGTATTTGTTGGAAGCATAGGTCCCGCCAGGTGGCGAGTGGAAGCGTGCAGCTCCTTAGGCGGGCCTTCTCGGACCACAGTCACCGGTTGCACCTTCACTGCACCCCCACCCGCCCTCTGTGTGGCCTGAGCGTGCCCTGGATCCTGGAAACCACCCCCTGCCCCCTGGCCAGTGCCGTCCTCCTTGCTGGGTCGCCCCAGAGCCTCAGCATGTCACTCCTGCTCCGTCCTGGGAACTTCTGCCCCGTTGCTGTCCCGTGCTGCTCGTCTTGTGCCAACGTCGTCCTTACCACCCGCGTCTGTCCCTGTTGTGATCTCATCGAGGGCAGGGTCTCCTTGCCCAGCCCGCCAGCCCCGTGGCATGCACGACTCCAGCCGTGCACGGAGGAGCAGGTGCGCCTCGGTTTGCAGTGAGCCACACTGAGAACTGTCTCCGTGGGGGAGATTTTCCGGAGCGTGTGCACACCGGCTTCTAGATGCCCGTGACCTGTGGTAGCGGCCCGGACTGACAGTGAAGGCTCGGGTGAGAGCGGATATTCACACAAACCTGTGCCTCGAGGTTTTGAACCGTGTGCACACGGCCCAGCGCTGTGGCCTCTTGGCATGGCAGGAGTTGGCTGCTTCTGCGGCCTTTCCGGCCAGCGTCAGGCTTGGAACCGGGACTTGGGATGTTGCCTTGCTCAGGACTCCGGCCCTCCCGTCCCAGGCTGGTGGCCAGCGTCCTGAGTGTCGCTTCTGTGCAGGGGGAGCAGAAGCGGGCTGGCCTGTCCGGTTCCCAGCACCCAAGGACACGCAGCTCGTGGGCTCCCCCGGACCTGGCACAGCTCCTGGCCCGCGTCTCGGAAAGCAGGGACCGAGGTCACCACGTGGTTCCTGCCTCCCTGCCTCGTGTCCCCAGCACTTACACTCAGCGCAGGTGGTGGGCACAGCGCCCTCGACCCAGCCCCTCCGGGGCCATCCTGTGCCTGTAGGTGGCGCCTGGGCAAAGCACCGCTCACCCGTGTGGCCCGGGACAGGCATGGCCCTCCTGTTCCCCCACGGTTCCACCACGGAGCCATGGTTGTCAGGAATGCCCGGGAAAAGGATGGCGCGGAGCCCGCGGCGGCCCTCCCTGCGGGGCCTGCGTTCTCCCTCCCCGCGGCCACTGCTCGGTCGGCCTTCTCCTCTGCGGCCTGTGCGTGGTGAGCACACCGAATTACTCAGTGAGTTTAGCCTGTCTTTCTTCAAGCATTTAGTCTTCATTTGTAAGTGTTTTTGTTGTGTGCCCATCTCTGGCACAGATTCGTAATGTTTCACTTATAAGTTTAGTTTTTCTTTTCTTTTGATGTTTCTTAATATCCTGTGTGCTGGACCTAATCTGAGGCCAGTTCTTGGTGAAACCTTTGTAGGCTGCTGATAGGGTCAGGATTTGCATACCCAGTTGGCATAAGCCTTTGCGTGTTCAGACAGATTGCAGTTTTAGGTCTATATTTTACTAGAATTAAGAAGTGAGGCGTGGTCTTCTCCAGATGAAGGTCAGAAGGTCGCGGTTTCCTTCGTGGAGTCTTACCTGACTCCGCGGGAGGCGAGGGCAGTCCTGTCCATCTGCAGGCTGCCTCGCCTCCTGTTTTATTTACCAAGGCAGATGTTGATTTGAGACAAGTATTTTCACAGATTAGTAAGACATTTGGGCTGACTGCAAGCTGCCAAATACGTTCTTGTAAAAGTGTGTCAGATCTGAGTCTTACTCCTATTCTTTCTTCTGATTGCAGAATAATTACTTTCAGCACCGTGATTAACCGGTTCCAAATGTACTGTGATCGTCCTTGTCATTCAGGGACCTCACTGGCTATTGAGATCTCCCATCTAAAATGATCACTGAGTGGTACCCTCTGGGGAGTTGGCCATCTTACAGAGAATCTGATGTGTGCCCGAATCTAGCTCTGACACCTGCCGAAGGGCGTCAGCTTCCTCCCGGGTCACGGGATCAGGCTGTTCTGCTCATGAGCATCCAGTGATGGATTCCAGGGCACGAGCACCATGGGAATAGTTCGTTAATTGGATTGGACACCTGGAGAATGTTGTTTGTGATATTGAAATGATGATCATTTCCAGTTTTCACTTCTAGTTACCATAGTTCCTTTGATACAAGACCCGTTTATAATGTTGCTGGGTTTTAGAACATTAATGATTGCACAGTTCATGGCATAGGACTTACACAGATGGTTTCGGTATTAGACTAGAAATTGATAGAAGTGGGGTGGATTGAACATTTCCATTTTAAGGAGATATCAGGTACTGTGTTTTCAAAAATGACGAAGTGCGGTAGGAGGGGTCCGAGAGGTGGAAAACAAGGCATAAACCCTTAAAAGCTGTTTTTATCGTAAACCTCCTTTATTGGTGGTGAAGTATCGGTGAAAGCCTCAAGAAGCAGTTCAATGTGTCACCTAAGGATGACTTGCAAAGTTCCTGAATAGGTGCTAAAGGAATTGCAAAGTTCTGACAGGAGATTTTTGGAAACTCTGAACATGAAGATTCTGGACAGGTTGTATGCAGAGTATCTGCAGTTTCCATGGTGATAAGCCTACACACCACTTAGAAACAAATTCTTGATATTGTTTTGAAACCCAGTTACAAAAGGGCATCATGCTTGCAAGTTAGTTATGAATAGGATAAAATTGCTTTTGCAGAACTGCCTTGCGAGCTGGACAGCACTTGGCAGACCACTCACGTCTTCTAAATAGGCCCTGTTCTGAACATTTCTTTTCTATTCTAGGTCAGAATTAATTTTTCTTTTCTCTTCTATCCTCTCCTCTCCTTTCCCTTTCTTTCTTCCTTCCTTCCTTTCTTTTTTTCTTTCATTCTTTTTTCTTTCCCTCTCCCTCTCCCCCTCCTCCCCCTCTCCTTCCTTCCTTCCTTCCTTTTCTCTCTTCCTCTCTTTCTCTCCCCCGCCCCCATCTTGAGTGAAAGATCTTTTCCTTTGAATTTTAAGATCCCATGAGGGGGTTGCTGTGGATGTTTGCAGGCGTTTTCAGAGCTATGCCGCAGCTGTGAGGAGCAGAGCACATCTGGGTGGAGATGAGGCGCTGGTGGTGACTTCCTGTCACGCACTGGTCCACTCCCACCCACCCACCCACACGGCTGGCCACTGGTCGTGGTCTCCCCCTTCCCGTTCAGCCCCTCTGCCCCTCCTTCCCTCCTCTTTCAGTCAGAAGGGTGAAGGGCAGTGTGGAGACAGGGCATCATATAACACCGAATACCTAGCCCACAGGTAAGTCATGATGTTAGGGAGCAGTGGACCCTGGGGCTGTAGGTCTGATCTTGGAGGACAGCTGTGCTTGCCTTCTTTTTTCTGTCCCAAGGCCAGAGACAGAATCCCAGATGGTGGCCATTGGCCATAGAAACACCCAAATGGAGCGCCCGGTGAGCTGCCTCCTGGGAAAGCCCACCCCTCTGCCCTGGCTGCAGTGTGGACTTGTCACATCTCCGCTCCTTCTGGTGCCCTTGCGGGGGGAGGAGGGTCTTCTAGGGCAGGGTTAGGCCCCTGGACCCGGTTTCCTTTCCTTAGCACTGCTCAGCCCACACTCCCCAGGCTCTCCCTTCTCCCGAGGCTGCCTCCCTGGCCCCGCGTCCCTCACGGGCACAGCGGTGGGAGTTGGAGGAGCAAGGACATGGCCTGGGCCAGACCATGCTAGGGCTGTGCTGCTCGTTTTAGAATTCTGTTCCATCTTTTGAAAATCGATGGGTCTCTCATGGACGACACATGCTGATTGCAAATAATCCACCTTGTCTGAAAGTGCATGAATGAGAAACCATCTTGATTGCTCACCCTCACCTGCCAGAGAGACTTTGACTTTGTCCTCTTCGGTCCTTTTAAATGTGTTTACATATGTTAGGATATACGCACACATACGTACATTTTTCTTGTTTGGATACCTAATTAGACTATCCTCTTTGTTCTGTTCTGAAACTTGCTTTTTCCATATAATGTCTTGGAAATCCTTCATGTCGATAAAGGTACCTGCTTCACTCTCGAACCGCCTAAAAGGGGAATATGATCATATTTTATCTGCCTGTTGATGGGCGTTCAAGTTGCTTCTTTACCAAAAATGTTGCAGTAAAGCTGCTGGTAACGTGGATAATTGAGAACACTAAGGAGTTTTTCAAGGCGGATTTCTTTAAGTGAAATTGCTGGTTCGCAGGGGGGTTTGCACATGTTACATTTCAGTAGATGTTGCCAGGTAGGCTGTAGTAATCCCCTTGTCCACCAGCAGCTCGTGAGCGTAGCCATTGTCCCACACCTTCAATAATGCCAGGGATTATAAATTTTCTACGCACTTGCCTTCCTGAAAGAAGAAAAATGTTATTTATTTTTTTATTGCTTTATTTTCCATCTTTCTGGCTTCTGTGAGAGTGAGCATGTTTTCATGTTTGCTGGTCATTTGCATTTCTTGTGTGATTTACCTGTTCATGTACTTTGTCCATTTTTATAATGTGGCATTTGTTCTTTTTTTTTTTTTTTTTTTTAAGATTTTATTTATTTATTTGAGAGAGAATGAGAGACAGAGAGCATGAGAGGGAGGAGGGTCAGAGGGAGAAGCAGGCTCCCCGCCGAGCAGGGAGCCCGATGCGGGACTCGATCCTGGGACTCCAGGATCATGACCCGAGCCGAAGGCAGTCGCTCAACCAGCTGAGCCACCCAGGCACCCTGTGGCATTTGTTCTTATTAATTAACAAGAACTCGGTACATCGTGGGAATGAATCTTTTGTTGTTTGCTTTATTTTCTTCTCGCTTTCTGTTTGACTGTATGAAGTCTTCTATTATACAAGTTCTAGAATGTCAGAACTGTTCATTTTTTCCTTTATGGTTTTTACACATGACTTAGACATTCCCTGCCCTACTGTTAAAATATTTTCATTGAATAGAGCGAGTTTGCTTTATTCCATGTGCTTATTACTCCACATTGCATGAATCCACATGGACCATTTGGTGGATCCTGTGAGGCGTTTTTAATTTTTTCCCATATTGCTATCCAGTTTTTCCAACATTATTTATCCAGTCATCAGTCTTTTTTCTACTGATCTGAAATAGCAACCTTACCATATATAAACGTTCATGGGTCAGCTTCTTCACCCAAACATTTAAAGGCTTGGTAAACCCAGCAGGTGTAGGTGTTAGTCTTAAAATACAGAGAGGGTATCTGAGGTTTAGACTTTCTCAAGATTGTGCTGATAATCGTGTTGAAGCTAACGTGTGAGTCCCGGGTCAGTGCTCATTCCTTTGCAGTGTTCAGGCGGGGAGGGAAGGCAGGGAAGAGGTTTCCAGGAGGGGAGGACGGGGACGTGCCCTGTGCTCCTTGAGGTGTACCTGGTCTCTCTTAGGCTCCTGGGCAGTCCTGACCAGCCTCACCTTCCCCTTTGCAGCCAAGCGCTGCTCCAGAGCCCTCCCAGCCGCAGCAGGGCCTCAAGCAGGGCTCAGGGATGGCTATCTGTGCAGCTTGCCCAAGGAAGATGAAGGGGCATGGCTGGGTCCTGCAGGTGGACCCTTGCTTGCATGCATGGGACCTTGAGAGCCCCAGAGGATCCTGGAGGCCCCATCCCACTGCAGTCATTAACGGCCTCTCCTCCGTTGCCTGTGACTAGAGTCACTCTTGTCAGTGAGTTAATGACACCGCGTATGAATGAAAAATAATTTTTCTCTGTGTACATGATGTTTCCATGAGCATTTACACATTTTGGACCGTGTGTCTCACTCACATTGTGCTTCTTTTGAAGTAATTCATTCAGATAATGTGTTTCAGATAAGAACAAGTCAGAGTTGCCAGATTCAGTAAGTAAAAATAGAGGACACCTGTTAAATTTGGATTTAAGATAAGCCATGAATGGTACTTTTTTAGTCTCTGTGTGTCCCGTGTAGTATTTGAGACATCCTTGTGCTAAAAATTACTTGTCGTGTATCTGAAATTCGGGTTACCTGGATGCCCTGTGTTTCTTCTGGAGAGTGTCTCTGTGATAAATCTCTTTGGGCAGGATGCTATTTTCATGCATGCGGGAGATGTCTAGTCTCGTTTCCAGCCTACTGGTTGGCTGGTTCAAGCCTGTTTAGCAGCTCTCTGTTTGTTTACTACTAGACAGGGATGCTGGTTTCCTCACACTAGTGAGTGTTCCAGGAATAATTAGCTGAGGAGGAGAAGGAGAGGACCCCGCAGTGGAGTTTGCTGTCTTTCAACAGTTTACACTTGTTGATGATTTAAGCACATGTATTAGGCCTCTTGAGGGTCCGAACAGTGCTTGCAGAAAATGGGATTCAGGAGCAAATAAAAATTAACCTTAGTCTTTCGGCTTGATTAAAAAAATAACAGCAGTTTCTGACAAACACAGTTGTGTCGTTTCTCGAATCAGAATGGTTTGCTGTATTTGAGCATAGCATGTGGTGGGAAGGGGCGCCGGGGGGTGGAGTTTCCTCCCAGGGTCCGATGCCCTGAGGGACAACGCCACAAACCGCCTCTCTGACACAGATGTCCGTCATCGGCCTGGAAAGTTCTGTCCTGTTTGGAATTTTGTAGGTGACGTTTCGGTGCCAGGGCCCCCTGGCATCCCTCGAGTTGGCACTGTTGGTGGGCAATGTCAGGATCCCTGGGGTGGTGTGGGGCCTGCAGGCTCTCCCTGGCTCTGGGGGGTCTTGGCGAACCCAGTGAGGGTTACACTGTTCTTAAAAGACCCGAGCCCTAAACACTGAAACTGAGGTCACATGTATGGGCCTCTCGCATTAATTCAAAATAAAAAGAGACACGAGAATCCTTTATTCAGATCATGCTTGAGACATAGAGGGATGCTTTGTGATCACGGTGGTCCATGATCTCTAGGCTGTGATTTTCTCGAGTAATAGTGAGTGAGTGGTTCAGGGTCGACTCTCTTGCCCCCAGAGTCGTATGAGGAAATCCGTGTGGTGTGGTTCATTTAGTGGACATATTTCCGCTGGTTCTAAATTGATTTTGTCTGTGTATGATCTATCCTTACTTAGGTTTTTTATCCTTATTTAGTTTTGGTTTAAACAAATACTAAGTAAATATGTGTGGAAAAAAAAAAATCCATGGCAAATCACCGTTCCCTTGGGGATTCCTTGTCCCTTGTTGAACTGTGAAGAATGACTGACATCAGCTGTGGATTCCACGGCACAGAGCACAACGTTGCAGAAACTCTGGCCTCCTCCCGTGCCTCCAGCTTCATGGGACACGCAAAGAGATCTTAAGTTTATTTTAAAGAGATGGGTCTGTCATTGACATAGAAGGTTTTGGAACCTGGTGTTCCTTTGAGATAAGGCCTTTGTGAGTCGGAGGCAGGTCCTCACTTCCCCTGAACGCCTTTCGGAGGTGAGCCTTATTGCCTGCCGGCATGTGTCTTCTCCGGTCCTGTTGCTCACAGGGCGTCTGAGCCCAGGTCCTGCCGGTGCGCACCGAGGACAGACTAGCGGGGACGTGTGTGCAGCAAGGGCCTCGTGCTGTATTTCTGTCCCCGGCGGTTGGTCTGGGCGACTTTCCTCTTTTGAGCTTATTAAAAAGCCTGCAGTTAGTCGTTTTCCTTCTGGGGACTCCTAGGCATCTCCTCCCTTGGAAAGGCCGCAGGGAAGTGCTGTCGCGGGGGTCGTGTTGTGATCGATCGCGTCCCGTCGGTGCTGCTTGCCGTCGGGATGGGAGCCTGCCGTCCCGAGTAGTCCCTGGACAGTCTTCCTGTGCTCACGGCAGGCGCAGGCTTTCCGTGCGGGCTCCAGGCAGCCAGATGATGAAATATTTAGAGTTGTAGAAGTCAGTCGGATTTTGGGAGGACATCTTGTCTTTCAGTAGCTAAAACTCCACGAACCAATTACAGAAATGAATTATGTTTGCTTTTTAAAGAAGATCCATGCAGAGGAGAATCACTATCATTTGTTTTTCTTATCTCTTCCGGTTCGTCACTTGTCCCGTAACACAGGCTGAGATTTCTTTCTCGCCTTTACTGCTGCGCCTGAAACCTTGTGGCTCGTGCCTTCCTTGGCGGAGCTGGGAACATGTCTCCTCTCTGCACCCCTGGAGGTCGTCCCACTCATCCTTCTGGGCCCCTGGCCGTGCCCTCCGCGTATTCGCCTGTCTGCTGGGTGTCCCGGTCCTGCGCCTCCCGGACGCCTGGAGGCCCATGCTCCTGCAACCTTAGAACGGCCCCCCAGTTTGTTACTTTAGTTCGCGATCGTGCATGCTTTAACCATTGCAGTAACTGACATGTCTGAATCCTGGGTTTCCAGGAAAAGCGGCTGCCCAGTCTCGTATTCTCAGGTTGGGCCCTGCTTCTGTGTGTTCCCCACACTCTGAGGGGTGGACGGACAGTCCAGGCCCCTCGAGCCGAGCCGGGGAGTTGCGGGGACACAGCCCCGCGGGTGGAAGACAGGTCTTGGCGCGGCGGGGACGGAGCTGTCTCCGTCCCTCCGTCCGTCCGTCCCACCAGGGGCAGCACTGCCTGAGCCTCCTTCCGGGCGTCCGCTGCGCATCTCCAGCTGACTCGCTGAGTTAGTCTCACTGAGTTTAAGCAATGCCACCAAAGACTGATTCGGCTTTATTAGCATCGACAGTAACTGGGCTGAATTTTGCTGGGATTTACTTTAAATTGCTCACGTAGTCTTAGCTTTACTTAAAGTGACCCTAATGATCATCGATAGTCTGCTGTATTAATCAATTTTCATGATTAGAAAGGCCTTAAAATGGCCAGAGTTCTATAATTTGATCCGCGCATGACACAGAAAAGCCCCTGGTGACTTGGGTGCCAGACCCTTGTGTAACTAAGATCTATGGAAATTTCTTCCCTATGGAAAAATCCTTTGTTCTTTTAAAATACATGTTCTGTACTTCTGTGCTTGTTGACGGTGAGTAAAATCAAAGAAATGTGAAGTGTTGCCCAAATATGAACATTACCTCATGCAGCTTCTAGTAGTCCTTTCTGTGCCCGTGAGAAAGTACGTTTGGGAAGTCTCGGCGGGCCCGTGTGAGGATGTGCTCGCCTCTCCGTCCTGCTCCGTCTGGCTGGGGGCTGTGAACACAGCAGCGGCTCAGTGTGGGCCCGGCGTGCCCAGCGCGTCCTTCAGGCCAGCTCTCGAGCCGTCGGGCAGGTTCTTCCCGGGGCAGAGGTTTACCGGGGGCTCAGACGAGCCTGCCAGCCCAGGACAGTGCCCGGGGACACGTGCCCTGCTTTGTACACCCCGAAGCCCTGACCGAGGACAGGCCAGCTTTGTCTCCATCACCCACAGGTGCCCCTGATTTCCTGCTTGGACGGGGGGACGGGCTGTGTGCACGGGGTGGCCAGGAGCCCAGCGGCTGGACCAGAGCTGTCCTGCTGGCATTTTCCTGTGGCCCCTCCTCTGTCTTTCAGGGCTGATGATGACCTGATGTCACCTCCGGCTATGACTGCAGCTCCCTTTCCTGAACTTTTTTTTTCTTTAAAGATTTTATTTATTTATTTTAAAGAGAGAGCACATGTGTGGCTGGGGGAGGAGCCGAGGGGGAGGGAGAGGGAGGAGGGGAGAGAATCTCAAGCAGACTCTTCACCAAGCGCAGAGCCCGATGCTGCCTGACCTCACCACCCCGAGACCGTGACCGGAGCCCAAACCAAGAGCCGGACGCTCATCCGACTGAGCCGCCCAGGCACCCCTTTCCTGAACTGCTTCCGAATCACCCTCCCTTCTTACACATTTCTGAGTCCGTAGTCGGCCCAGATTGTGGGTGGCGCATGGGAGGAGAGCGGGGCTGATGCGCGTATGTCCGGGAAGGGGACGGGGAGCTGTCAGACACTGTCCGTGGCCAGCAGCTCTGGTCGGCGACAGAGTGCTCACCGAATCTTGCCTCTTTGTTCTCTTTGGTTTGTCTCCTTTGGGAGCCACCAGCATGCGCAACTTGTGGAGCAAACCTATGTGCTGACCGTTCTCGGTGTTTTCCAAAGGATCGCCGTCTGTGGACGCGCAGTGACCCTGTGACGCTCCTGTGGCGCAGGTGCCCGTCTGCGGGCTAGTCTGGGAACCTCACTGCAAGGTATAAAATCTTCCGATTAAGAAAACACGTTTTTATTTTTGAATAACTAGCTTGTAAATGCTTTTTTAAGGAAAGAACATAACACATCCAGGAGGTGTAACCACGTGAACGTTCTAAGGTGCGTAAGGCTCGGGAGGCGCAGACTTTCTAGGCTCAGGAACTGACTTTGTGGCCAGTTCTCCGATCATCCGTCAGGTGCAGAACATGGTTGCAGGTATCCAGGGTTCTCCACGATGTGACGCGAGCCTTGTGCCCCGCCCCCCACTGAGTCCCCCCAAGAGCGTGTCCTCACTTCAACTGAGAACTGCGCGTGACCCTGACTTGGCGGGTTGCGCTTCCTCCAGTGTCTGGCACTTTCCCGCCGTTCGCGGCTCAGCAGGCCACCTTTCTGGAACTCAGGTGTGTGGCTTATGCAGCAGGGGGCGGGCCGAGGCGGGAGGCTCCGGCGGGAGCGCCGTGGCCGCTGTGGGGTGCCGCCGGGAACACGCATCCCCAGCAGGCTCGCTTCAGCTCCAGCCCACCCAGGTGTCAGCAAGTGGGAGCAGGGAGAGTGACCGCTAAGAAGGGGAGGCTGAGGACATGCCGGGTCTGAACAGATCCCGAACGAGACCGTAGCAGCCCCTGGAGCTGTGCCACGTCCCTGGGCCCCTGGCTGGGTTGACCTTCACCAACAGCTCCCTTGTGCCCCGGGCCTTGCACCCAGCAGCGATGCCCTGGCATTCTGGTAAGGAACGGAGGTGAACAGGTCAGCGTTTATGAGATGATTCGTATTTTTATTGTGCATGTTCCCATGGGCATTGTGTATAATTTAATCATTGTGGAAGATGCAGATAAGGACGAAGAAAGGGATCCCGCTACTCAGAGATGATTGGGCTTGATGTTTTGGTCTAGCTGTTCCTTTCTAGGCACATCCGTAGTCTGTGTTCTTCACGTACATTCAGCCCCGTCGTATCTCGCGTGTCGTGTGTTACACGCACACCTGCATGTGTCTGGAGAATGGTGGTTTCACAGACCTTTGTAGAACTTCCTGCGTTACGAGCCCCTGTGTACAGCCCAACGTGCAGCTCTGGACACTGGACTCCCCGGGGTCTCAGAAAGCCGAGGCGTCACTGATCGATCTCTGGTGATCAGAGCGAGGTTCACGGGGCAGGACGGCTGTGACCTAGTGGCGACTTCTCCCAGAGGATGGGCTTTTTTCGTGAGGCTGTGTGAGATGCACGTCATCAGGAGCTGGGCAAGCGGGGTCCCCCGGGTCCCCACCTCCCTCTGCCGTACTCACGTGCGTACGGCGTGCATCTCTGTGTTTGTCTCCAGGAGGAAGGCATTTCTGTCCTCAGGTGCTGGCAAACTGGGCCTACCATTATTTGTTCGATTTTGGCTTCACAGCTAAATTTTTTATATATTGTCAAGTGATTGTTCATTTTCTTCTTGCTCAGCACTGTGCTATAGGTTTCCAAGGGGAAAGTAGAGATTAATTACATTTCAAATGAAGCTGTTGCTGAAAGATTTTTGTTTCCATCTTGATTTTTTTTTCCATGTGTAGGGTGAATCAGGAAACATCATCTTTTTTCTATTTTTCTTTTCATATCTTAGTTTATTTTAATCCATGATCGGGTGTTACTGTTAGTGAAAGATGTGATGCCCAATGGTGAAATATTGGGGACAACCCTCCCAAAAGCATTGAGAAAATACTGTACTTTACTGAGACATTTATTTTCCCAAGAAACTGTTTATAGTTTGATTTTAAGAATTCACAGTCATATTTGATTGTTAGGCTGATCTACATCTTTTTAAAAAATATTTTATTTATTTATTTGACAGAGAGAGACCCAGCAAGAGAGGGAACACAAGCAGGGGAAGTGGGAGAGGGAGAAGCAGTCTCCCCACGGAGCAGGGAGCCCGATGCAGGGCTCGATCCCAGGACCCTGGGATCACGACCTGAGCCGAAGGCAGACGCTTAAGGACTGAGCCACCCAGGCGCCCCTATGCTGATCTACATCTTGATAACTAGCAGAACTGTAGGATTTCACGTTTAATAGGTGACCACCCTTTGTCTTTTGTATATTTATATATCACTCCTCCTCAGAGGTTGAGCTTTGTAAATTCTGACCAAGGAATTTCTGACACTTCTGCAGAAAATCAGTGATGTCAGTAATCATAAAAGGGACTGTGAATTTTTTTTTAGGAATAATAAAATGTTTAATGCAGTATTCTCTCTAATTGAAGGCTACCAAGTTAATATAATGAATTACATCAAAAAAGGGAGAAAAAATCCTTTCAAGTTTTATTACTTCTTGGCTTGCAAGCAGCAAAGAAATAACAGAGATAAATCTTGAGGTAATAGAATGCAGATTATTTAAGGTGATAGCTGAAGATAATGAAATTGTCATCAGATCATGCTAACTATTTCGACAAAGCACGTCCGGAGAAATTGATGCATTTTGCTCACAGATATGCTTGGGAAAGACAGAAAGTCATGAGTGTTTTCAAATTTTGTGAAGACAGAAGAGTTTTCAGATTTTAAAAGTTTCTTGAGGTTCCTGGAGTCGTCCTTATGGCTCCGGTCTCCACATTTTCACGGGTTAATAAGATGTTGAAAGGGCTGGAAGCGTAGAATAAAAGGTTTCAGGCTAAAATCGTGGCCCTGGATGGGTGCCCTTGGGGGACGAGGGAGAGCCTGATCTTTAGAGTCGGGAACAGGGACCAGACGAACCACACAGTACTTGTACTGGAGCGTGGACGCATTCCGAGTTCAAAGGCGCCTCGCACAGAGCGGTTGCCAAGTTCCATCAAATGGTTGCAAGCTGAGGAGCGTTGTGAAAATCTGTTTATTTCTTTGTATCACAGACCGTCCTGACCCTGTATTCTCCGAGTTATTTATGGAGGCCTTTCGGGCTGTGTTCGCTGAGCATGAGAATGGCTAGAGATTTCCTTTTCTTCTTTGTGTGCTTATTCAGGGCAGCTGTAATTGAGATTAAAGCCCACCCCTCTCCCCCTTTAATCTGGAAGAGGGAGAGTGGAGAAATGAAGTTTGATCTATCTATCTATCTGTATTTGTCTGGAGTCAACCTAGGAGGGAGGCAGTATTTAAGAAAAGGAGGGAAATGGTTTTTTTCCAAGTTTTTTTTTTTTTTTTTTTTTTTTTGCCAGCAATAAAGTTAAGTTTCATATGAGACTTTAAACCTTTGTCTCAATTTCAGTAGAGGTTCAGGTGTGTGGTTATGACTTATTAAAGACGGCCTTCCATTTACTTTTCAGATGTTCGGATGTTTCAGGTGACCAAGTCTGAATGGTACATTTTGGGAACTCTTGGTTTCAGTTTCTTGAGGTCTACAGAACAATCTAAATTGCAGTGTTCTAATCTGGCATTTGGGCTTGGGTTACGTTTTAGGATTTGAAACAGGATTAAATATTTGACTAAAAACCAGAAATCTGCAAACAGTACGTTTGGATAGCTTACGGATCTTGTCCGTGGTCGTGGAGAGGTAAGTTTATGGCTCCTGACCTAAAGCAAGAGCACCGCTCCGTGATGGCCGTGCCCAAGGATGGACGCGTGGAGACATGACCGTGGATCTGGGCAGCTCACCAGCTTTGCCTGAACAGAGGAGTGGCGTGGTTCTTTTCTAACGTGTGATGCACGAGAACACGTTATTCCTGCGGAACTGGCCGCCTCCAGCGCGGCTCAAATGTGGTTTCCAACTGTGACGTTTTTAGTACTTCCATAAAATGTCTTCCTGCAGAGTGCCTTTCACTCCTGAGTTAGCATTTGTCTTTTTCCGTAGTCTTTCCTTCCCTTTCAGTAAGATGTAGCAATTCAGTGTGCACTACTAGAAGGTGACCTTTTATTCAAAATAATCCCTCATTTAGTGATAGGCTGTAGCGGGGGAAACAGTTTATTCTGTTTGTATAAATCAGTGAATTTAATTTCCATTTATTGAAGAAGGTTGCTACCAGTATATTATTGACTCATTTGCAAACTGACCTGGTTGGTGGTTGGAACTGAAGCGACTACTTAAAACCATACCTTTTTCGGTTGGATGGACGCTGGCTTTCCTAGAAGTGCTTTTGTTCAAGGCTTCAGGTTTCACTTTGGGCGTGGAAGCCGAGCCAGGAGAGTCTGAGCTGAGTCAGAGACTCTGAAATGAACTTGGTCTTTAGGACAGAGAACGCACGTTCCTGTGGCTCTTTCAGCCAGTTTCTCTGAAATGAGAGAAATGCGCTTTCCAATAAGCCCACCAAAGCATTCTTTCCTGGGCGTGTGGAGGTCCGTTGGCTCCAAGGGTCCAGCAGAGGCTGTTCCTTTTGTAGCGACTTTTCCCGACCAGCCCCGACTCCTACCAGGAAGCCTTCCTCCGAGTCTGAAACCTCAGGGGCGGCCCCTGCAGGAGTCGCCGCCCGGATCGCATGGGTCTGTGCCGCTGCGGACGCAGGCCCTGCCCCGTCTCCCTGTGACAGCGGCGGATCCCTCTGCGGTCCGTCCACGGCGAACTCTGCCCTTCCTTGCCGCGTACAGTCCTGGTTCCCGAAGCCGCTCTTAGCACTCGGGACGCTGATGTTGAGAGACACTAGCTAGTTTGCTGTCGTCAGGGAGGCGGTGAGCACAGGGGTGACTTGGCCTGCGTCCTTTCGTCTCAGACTCCTGACTTCACGTTTCTTGATCAGTTTTGCTGTGTCAGAGTTCCACTTAGCTAGCTCGAGGTTGTGTGTTCCTAGTCGGTCACAAAGTTGATCCACCTCGGTGAAGCATTTCAGAGCGTGGGTGTGAGCCTGTGTGTGTGTGTGTGTGTGTGTGGCATGTGAGGATGATCGTGATTATTTGTGTGTGTACATATATGTGTATGTACATGTCATTTCATTTGAAAAATGGATCAAGGGCCAGATTCACTGTGGGTTTAATATGGAATGTTTACTGGGAACATGAAGAGTACATGTGGTTTACAGCATCCTTCTCATGACATGTCGTTGAAAAAAAAATTAACACTGTAATTTAAGAACAAAAGTGGAATTTACTAACTCATTTTACCTTTCACTTAATTATTCTAAGCCAATTTAGCAAGCATTCCTTAAAAGTCCTTAATTCCAGAGTCCTTAAAAAAGCTTCAGTGCTATGAAGTAGGTAGTCTTTTTCGTATGAAACAAATCTGAGAAACCCTAAAAAGAAAGTTCTGATTGACGGGACTCCATCAGTTTGGGCAGTGGGCTGTGACGCAAGCCCTGAGCCCTTCTGAGAGTCGCCACATCATGGAGGCTGATCGCCGCACCCGTGCCGCCGTCTGCCGGTAGAGACGGCGCGAGAGCATTTGTCCTGCCATCAGCCAACTTGTAAAACCTTACTTAAACGTCCCCAAAAATTCCCCAAGTGAGGAAAATCACCACTATTATGCCAATTTCAAATTAGATTATTTTTCAGTGAAATCCCACTTAAGTACATGCTAGTAGGCTTCTCCAGGAAAAAGCACAATGACTTGTTTCAGAATAAATAGGATTTTACACAGCAGAATTGTAAGCCATCAATTAGTAATGCCAGAAGCCAAACAATGAGGAATGATCTAGCTTATTTAATTTAAATATTTAACAATATGTGTGTATATGTACACAGAAGTCTTTAAACCCTGTGAGAAATAATTTTAAAGTGAATTTGTTCAGAGTAAGGGCAAAAGATAATACGGTTTTGATGGCATTGGGAGTTTATCGAATAAACCTTCCTGTTTCAGTGTTTCATTTTTTAGAAGTAAAAGTTAATATGAAATCCTTTAAGTGACTTGGTAGTTCTGTTAACTTAAATATTGTGTCAATTTGAGAAACCACATAATGAAACCTTATAAATAGGCTGATTTTCCTGGTTCCTGGCTGATTCAAAATTGTGTTGGAGCGTTTTTGTTCCTGGAGTTTCATGAAGACTTTGACTTGCTCACTAATATTGTGTGCTTATGTCATTCTTCAAAGGCCCGTTTCAGTTTTAGTTCTATCCAGTCATACTTAACTCATGCCGGAAGTGAGTTAGATTAGGGAAACATTTTCTGTCTTAGCATAAAATCAGTTTCTGGGGGCGCCAGGGTGGGGACGTGGGTGGGTGGAGTACTTGAGAGCATAAAATCAAACCTGAGTCACATGAAAGGATAAATAACTCGGGAATGCCTCAAAAATTGTTAGGAAATAATAGGATAAAAAGGATAAAAAATCGAGGCAGTTAGAAATCCCAGTCATCCTGCAGTTTATTTTTTTAGAAACTTGCCCTCTATCTTGTCCACACAATCCTGAGTTTAGCTCACTGGTACGCATGTGATTGTATAGAAAACATGGGTTTTTTTCTTACTCTGGTCTTAGGATCTGCCTATTGATCGATCGATCGGTCAATCAGTTGATCCAGTGACCCCTCATTGGCCTTGGCACTGCAGAGAATCAAAGGCGAATGAGGTCCAGTGCATACTGTTAAGGAGCTCTTGACCAGAAGTGAGGAGTGTGCCTGTATTTATCCACAGAGTGTCCACCTCACACTCACACAAACACACACACACACAGATGTAAATGCACGATTATGTTTTACGTACCTTATGTTCTATGTGCACATACGTATATGGAATTTTGAAGTCACGTAATAGCAAGATTTAGTTACTAAATTCTATTTAAAGGACTTGAGAAACAACTTTTTGATTTGAGGTGATGGGAGAGGGCAGAAGGGGGCCCTCCACAGGAGGAAATCTCGTGCATCTGAATCTTTGGCCCTATTTCTATAGCATGGCAGTTCCTCAGTCCTTCTCGGAGGACCTGGGTTTGGACGCGCTCGGCTTCCCAGATGCGGTCAGAGGAGGGAGCAGTCCTCCCTGGGCCCCTGCAGAGCGGGGCATGTTGGGGCCGCGGGCATGCCTGACCCCCGCTTGACCACTGTGTCGCTGGCAGGAGCCCAGAGACGGGGCTGCGTGCAGATAAGGGAGACGTTGGACTCAGCTGGGGCTTTTCACCACGACGCAGAAGACTGGGAAAGAGGCCCAGAGTTCTTAGGAACACCCGTGAACCGAATGCAGCCCAGGCCTCTGTGGTCATCCCGAATTGCATGAAGATGTTGAGACAGAAGGATGCCCTTGTCCCTGTGTCACTGCACCTGCCCCCAGGAGTGGGCCCACTCGGGGATCAGTCATTGGAGTTGCTTCTTCCAAGGATAATTACTTGGTGACATCTGGCTGCTTCCGTGCCCCTGTTTACCGCTCTGTTTGGTGGCCTTCCGGCTGCTGGCGCATTCTGTCCTCTCAGAAACTCTTGGGTTTGATGCCCTCAGGTTCAGACGTTTTCATTTCAAGGTTATTTTGAGGCTAAGCTGGTCTATGTGCTTTGCCAGTTTCCTTATCTCAGTGTCTGATAATCGAAAGTGATAGCTAAGATATTTTCTTAAGCGTTTTATGCAGGAAGGATGGGGCAGGCGCTGTTCTGCACTTTGCCCGAGGGCAGGGACACCCGGATATTGCAGGAGGTACACAGCGGCGCCCCTCGTGCACCTGACAGATGGCCTAGAGCTCAGAGCAGACTCCTCATTCGACGGATGAAAAATGAAGTGCAGGACTGGGTTTTTGGGCTCCTGAGACCAGAGTAAGGTACGGTCGAGAACTTGTATTTGGTGCTTCTGGTTTTTCCATTTTGTAGGTTGATTAGAGTTACCAACACCTTGCTTCTCCTATTCTGTCCTTTCTGTGGATCAACAGCCTGTGATAATGGTTCTGTGTTGCTTCATCTCCTTCCTCTTCCTGCTGTTTTCCAGTGTCCTGGAACATGGTCTTGTACGTCAACTCTGATATCCGTGATCCCAGTGAAGAGCTCGAGCTTAGAATTACTCTTTGGTTAACATGTACTTAATTAAAGCAAGGCCCTGCCTCCTGCATTGTTTGGAAGTGTTCTTGTGTGAAATCTGGGGTGCTGGGGGAGGTCTGTTAATACTTGTATTTTGGACGATACTCCTCTAGAATCAGGAGGAAGGGCAGTGCCGTCCGTAGTTGGCACGCTGGTGGATGTTTATCTCGGGGGCATTAGGAGGGTGGCCGAGCATGTGTGTTTACCCAGGATGACACGTGTCACATCCAAGGCCGCTCTGTCCCCCGTGCGGGTGCTTAGCCCCTGGAGGCTGCAGTGCAGACCGGCAAGATGACAGGGCGTTTCCACCCCGGGAGAAAGTTTACTGGATGGTGCTGACCCACGGGATTCAGCGTGCGTCTCGGCTGTCTCAAGAACACAGCGCGTCACAGAGGCGAGCCTGTTACAGGATTCTAGCTGCTCTTCTTTGGTCTCGACGCCTGAAAGCGTGTGTTCCTAGCCGCGCACGCTCCTCTGGCTGATGTGCCCAGAGGGCCAGGAGCGCGCCTGGGCAGGTGGGCGGGGCTTGGCGCGGGGCAGGAGCCAGTGGGCCGGCCCTGCAACCCCTGGGCGACGTCTTGCCGCGTGGGTGTGAGTCGTGCGGGGTCGCTGCCCGATGAACGTTGGCGGATGCGCGGGCCTGCCCAGGAGTCCCGAGTGGAGAATCCCTCCTCCCTCCCCGTCCTGACTCACGCAGCACCCAGCACCCATTTCACTGATTCCAGTGGTGAAATGCAGAAGAGTTTCTGTTCTCTCAGAACAAGCTGAAGTTTTCAGAGGCAGCGGGCTTTTCCTCTCTTGCAAAGCAAGGCAGTTTTACCTGTCGGGGTTCAGGCAACGGGAATTGCTGTCCGTATCTTAGGCAGGAGCATACGTCGTGCAGGGCTTTACAGAATCGTTGGGTGGGCTGAGAGGGCCTGGCACGAGCTGGGCCTTCTGGGGTGGCCCCCGGAACGTTCCAGAATTGTCTCCTTGCAGAAAGCAAGAAGCCACTGTCCCCAGTCCTAAAACTGCTCTTGAAACCCTGGACGCAGGAGAATGGATGCCTGGATCTGAGACCCGAGAGCAGGAGGCTCTGTCCAGTTACCGCTGTGGCCCTTCTGGGACAGGCAGGGGGCCGGCTCCGGGGACCCACGCGCCCCGCCGGCCTGTCCACAGTGCCAGCCACATGCCGCCCCTGCAGACCCGGGCGGGGCCTCTGACCAGAGGACGCGGGGCTCACACCAGACCCGCCGTGGGTCCGCTGGGGGGGAAGGCTCTCCTGCCCAGCTCCCCGGAGCAGCGGGAGGCCGGCCCCTGCACCCCGCACAGACACCAGCAGGTGTCTCAGGCCCGCGGGGAGCAGAGTTCCGTCGTCCTACCCCTGTAATTAATTCTGGTGTGTGCATGGCGGTGTTTCTACCAGCACAGTAATCTTTCCTGAGGTGAAATTCAAGTGCCTGCTTTTTGGTTTTTGTTTTTCAAAATCAATTTTTACTGTTTACTTCAAAATCTTCATTTTTTTTCTTTAAAATTTCATTTGGCAGAAGTGTCATGTGGGTGGTAGGATTTCCTGCAATCTTTTGGGCACAAGTTGAAGACCTTAGGGTTTTATTAATTTTGATAATGAAATTTTTGTCATTAATTAAATTTCACAGTGGAACGTTGGTCATCCAAGGGTTCTTCTTTGGGATCCCTGATCTTACAAAAATAGGGTTTTTGTGAATTTACAGTAGATACTCCTGCAGGGAGCGAACACGGTAAGGACGGTGTTAATTCTCCCGGAGCCTTTCCTCTTGGCTCCCGTCTTCTGGCTCCGTGTCTGTGTTTGCTTGTGTTGGGAGTGTGTATGTGCACGTTATTTCCGGTCACTGGCTGGATATGTGTCTGAAATGGTAACTTCTGTCAGCTTCTTATCATACAGCTCTCTTTCGTGTTCTGATGCACCAGGATCAGGATGTGTTGGACTCTCTATGGGTTTGGCTTCGGCTGGTGAATGGGAGGTGAGGCCTCTGTTTAGCCGAGCTCTGTTCAGGGTCTTCGGGCCCAGAGTTTTGTAGATTTCTGTAAGTAGGCTCCAGGCCCGATGTGGGGCTTGAACTCACGACCCCAAGTTTGAGAGTCGCACGCTCACTGACTGAGCCAGCCGGGCGCCCCTTGAGGCCCGGAGTTTAGGTTGACTTTGCTTCAAAGTGTTAAGGAGATAAACGTCTAAGTGTTGGCCCTAAACTTGTACAGGAACGTTTCTGCACGGAGGCGGTTCCTCACTGGGAAGGCAGGGACGGCTTTGTGGAGGTTGTTTTCTGTGAATGAGAGAGAACAGAAAATACTCACCATGCACACATGTGCACTTACCAGTTTTGCAAGGCGCCCCTTCCATTTCCCGTGTGCCCCCCACCCCGCCGTCTTGTTCTCCTCGTTTATGGGGGTCGCATTGGGCACATCCTTGAGAGCAGCGTGCCTCCCCTTTCCTACTTGTGGTCATGAACGCGTACGCTTCCCGCCGTGGGACTTTGAGCGTGTCAGCTCTTGGAAGCCGCCGTTTCTGTCTCGCCGCGTACCGAGTCAGAGTTCTTGGTTGTCCCTGGCGGCTGGTGGACGCGTCCCAGGAGGGGCGTTGGTGTGGAGGGAGGCTGCTCGCGCAGCCCGACCTGAGTGTGCTTACAAGCGTGTTCCCCTTAGAGTAATTGGTCCAACTGTGCCTTGGTTTTATTTTCTGAATCTGTGTTTTGTTTTACTGTAAAAAGGCCATGGGAATGCAGGGGAGCTGTAGCACTCTCTGGGATGGCATTTCCTGCTCGCGGGGGGCCAGCGTTCACAGGGCCGCTCTGTGCGGGCGTGGTGGTCTTGCGCTCGGTTGCAATTTATTCTCGACTTCGCAGCACAGGCTTTAACCTGTTTGATAGAGGGGTTAACTCAGAGTTTACTAACCCGTCCTCCTCGCTTGTAAATGAGAGCACCAGGGTTCCGACAGGTGGGTCTGGTGAAGCCAGGAGAGCCCCCCTCCGGCTTACACACCTGAGCCCGCACCAGGCAGGTGTGAGGTCGGACCGGGAGGAGGTGCTGTCTGCTGGCTGCGCTCACAGGTGTGCTCTGTGTCTGTGTGCCCAAGGAAGGGAAGACCCCGTTTATTCCTGAGTTTCTCTGTGTCTGTGTGCCCAAGGAAGGGAAGACCCCGTTTATTCCTGGGTTTCTCTGTGTCTGTGTGCCCAAGGAAGGGAAGACCCCGTTTATTCCTGGGTCTCTCCGTCTGTGTGCCCAAGAAAGGGAAGACCCCGTTTATTCCTGGGTCTCTCCGTCTGTGTGCCCAAGGAAGGGAAGACCCCGTTTATTCCTGGGTCTCTCCGTCTGTGTGCCCAAGAAAGGGAAGACCCCGTTTATTCCTGGGTCTCTCTGTCTGTGTGCCCAA
>NW_022589730.1:2914742-2931474 GCF_004348235.1 Phoca vitulina
GTCTGTGTGCCCAAGGAAGGGAAGACCCCGTTTATTCCTGGGTCTCTGTGGAGTTGTTGGGACTTGCCGCGAAGAAGAAAGCTATCGTCCCCTGGGACTTTGTGCGTCTCGTGGGTGTACAGAAAGGTTCTGCCCGAAGCCCAGAAACCCTGCTGATGCACACAGGCTGGCAAAGCCGAGAAGGGTCACGTCGGAAGGGGAAGGGCTCGTCAAGACAGGAAAGCTGTGTTCACAGGCTTCCCGGTGTGCGTTGGAGGCTTCCTAGGGCGCAACAGCTCGGAGTTAGGTGGTGGCGAGGTCAGTGTCAGTGTTCATGGACGTTTGTCACAATTCCTGCGTGTGTGTGGATGACGCCTGCCCTGATGGAGAGGCCAGCACAGAAGGGACGGGAGTGTCCTGCATCACGTAGGTTCAACTAGACTTCACAGGTTCTTCTCCCAGGAATGGCCTGCTGGCAGATTTCAGTGCGCCTCGTGCCCATATTTCATGGGGGCAGAAGGGACAATGGCCTTACTTACTGGGCCAGAGCGTGGTGCTGTCCAGTTGGAGTGGACGCCACTCATGCCGATGCATCCCCAGCCTGTCGGACCGGATGGGATTGCAGGTGGGCATCCAAACCATGGCGTTGTCTTTTGACCCCAGCTGAGTGGGGAAGGGGCTGGCTGCCATCGCTGCACGTGTGATGTGGCATTGAAGCAAGACCTGCGTGCGTCACGCGCTTTCTAATTACGTCACACACTAACGTGGGATGTTTTGTAAAAATACGAAAGGATTTATGACTGTGGTTGTCTGTGTAACTGATGAATCCTTCATCGTGGTTTTTAAATTAAGACCTGCTGTTGGATCATCACAACATACTTGAGTGTCTGGAAACTAAAAGGGGACTGGGAGCCTGGGGGCTTCAGGCTATCCTGGGCTCCTCTGCGGACCCCTCCCCTCTCGTCTGGACGCCTCCATGGATGGCCTCTCAGTCCGGGTGCCTACCTCCTCGGTCTGCGTGCCTCCGTGGACCATCACCTCCTGGTCTGCCGTTGGCTCACCCTCCTGGCTGCTCTGTGTGCGTCTCATCACTCTTGGAGGCCTCGGTGACCCCCTGCGCCCCGTCAGCAGGCCAGGCTGCCTGGCACCAGTTGAACCTTTGCCGGGGTGCCAGTCCTGCAGAGAGCTCTGGGTCACCCCACCTGCAGTCGGGGCAACCCGGGCCCTAGCCCAGGGCTTCTCAGCCTCGTGCTGCTGATTTCCGAGCTGGTGGCTTCGTGGTGGGGCTGCCCTGGGCTCTGAGGGGTGTTTTGCAGTGTCTGTGGTCTCTGCCCCTAGATGACAGCAGCCCCCAACCCAGAGACAACGCAGACTGTCTCCAGACGTTGCCAGACGGCCCCTGGGGGCTGGATCGCCATCAAGACCCAGTGGTAAAGTGTGTGTGTATATAATAGCTCAGGATGGACAGAGTAAGTGGGGTGTGGCGGAGGGTCGGTGCGAGCGGGGTGCCCCGGAGGGACAGAGTAAGGGGACGCTATGCTATGCTCTTTGTTCACTTGGAAGGTATTTCATTTACCATTTTGTAGATTTCTTGAGCACATTTTAGTTTCTACCCAAATCCTGAAGTTTTCGCATAGATGAGGTGACATGCATACCCACATACTCCTTGAATGGTAAAGTGAGTCTTCTGGTCCCTGCTCTTCACATTTAAACAGTGCTGAGACCCTGTTGGAACGTGTTGACGGTGTGTCTGGCAAGGGGTGGTCGGGCGTTGAGGTGTCTTCTGACCTATGGTGGCTCCGCAGACCCTGTTCCCTGGGACCTGTGTCCCTGTGAGCTGGTGGGTTGTCTCGTTGCCTTGGCTCAGGGAAGCCACTTCGCCAGGCACTTTCAAGGAAAGTTAGCATCCGTGCATCCTGCTTCCTGCCCTGCAGGCCTGAGCCATGGGTTTGGAATCTATGCAAGAAGCAGGGCCAGGTGTGTCCACTTGTCCCACAGAGACATAGCATTTGCTGCCAGGGGACCATGAGGGTGGACGCAGTGTCTCCCATGGCCTGTCAGACTATGCTCTCCTGGACGCCACCATGCACGTCCATGTACCCCCCCATGCACGTGCACACACATGCACACTCACACTGCAGTGATCAAAGACATGGGCTTGTTGGGGGTTGGAGGGAGGTTAGTAGGGACAGTGGACCCGGGGTCCCCCGTAAACTGTCCTCATCGGCCTCCTAGCTCTGCGGTGATCGAGGAGGGGCGGCATGCCTCAGGGGGTCCTTACCTCACTCCCTGCATTTGCTTAGCTGCTTTTCAGTAACCTACCTTCATTACCAAAAATTGGTACCCACCCACTGGGTGCTTTGTAGAAGCCCCTAAGGAGGAGTGGAAAGCCCAGGTCCTTGTTCTTGTGACCTGATGGCCAGCAGAGAAGAAATAGCGTGATTTCTGTCCCAGGGCTGGTGAGCTCCTGCGTGGGAACGGGCAAGCCGATGGCGAGTCAGCACTGTGGAGTGGAAGCCGTCCAGGGAGGGCGCAGAGGGCCGCTCGTGACCCATCTGGATGCTGGGCGTTTGAGCTGTGGTTTTGAAGACATCAGGATGATTGCATGTGACTAATGGGAGTTTTTAGCCAGATTCTAAACATAATCAGCATTTCATTTGTTGCAGTTGCATGTTTCAGTTTTGGTGTGGGTGTGTTCTGTAAGTCATGAAGTGGACAGAAGTCTGTGAATGGGGGCAGGAAGATGGGACTTTGTATTTCTGCCCCTCGGCTCCTGGTGGCGCTGGAGATTGGTCTCTTGACATTCTTAAGGGTATGGATTGATGCTCTCAGTTCTTTAAAAATAGCCTCAACACACATTTTCTCCTTTTAAAGAATGGTGTGTTCGTGGTGTTTTCAGTTCTGGACTTTGTAATTGTCTGGCTGTGGGAAAATGAGTGCGTTCTCAGGACTTAGGGTCATGGGTGTAATTATTGTGTTGGACAGCCGCTGACCCCTGCGGTCCTCCTGACCCGGGCACACTGTGGTTCTCTTGTGGGAAGTTGTGTGTGTGTGTGTGTGCGTGTGCGTGTGCGTGCACGCGAACGCCTGGTCGTGTGTGTGCGTGGGCGTGTGTGGTGGGTGTGCGGTGTGTGAGTGGTCGTGTGACCGTGTGTGCAACGGGGTGAGGCCAGACAGGCAGACCCAGATGCGGTGGTGAGGGAATGCCCCTGGTTGGGCCACACGGAGCCCGGTGATCTCCAGGGCAGCGAGGGGATGGCTCAGCAGCGCAGCAGATAATTAACGTCCGTGAACACAGTCTATTTTTAGATGTGGTTTACGGCTCTCGATGCTATGGCTTCAACTCTGCCACCACAACCAGTGGATCTTTCTCGGTCCTGCATGAAACTGTGAGTTGCCAGCATTTTGAGAGCACAGGAGGTTGTAAACGAAGGGGAACGTAGTAGCCAGAGAGGACCTTTTTAGGTCAGGAAGACGCGGTGTCCGACGTGGAGCTGGTGGGCACTTGCTGTTCTCCGGTGACTCCAGGTAACGGGATTTGGACGCTCACACGAGTTTCCATTTTGCAGGTAGCAGCCTTGCTCTCTGCCTGAGCGCAGCTCACCGTGCCCTTGGGAGGGTCTGGTTCTGCTGCGTTTGCAGCCCCCGTGGGGGCTTCGCAGGTCACAGGGACCCCGAGCACAGGTCATAGACTCTGTAGAACAGGTCAAGTGCAGGGAGCTGGCAGAACCTTCCGGGCTCTGGAGCGCTGCTCAGGGAGGTCCCGGGCCGACTCAGGGCTGTGTCCACGCCGCTGGCTCCCGTTTGTTCCGATCGCTCTGATTAGCTCCCGTCACCTGTGTCGGGGACAGCCGTGTGTGCCTGGCTCAACTCTGAATCAGCTGGGGGACCTCTGGCCACCCCTGAGCTGCTTATTCAAAGAGCAAATACATCAGTTAGTGTTGACTTCGATGACGTCTCTAGCAAATAGGCGGCATGAGGCTGAGGCGTGACTCGTGCACACAACGGATGTCCTCGGAAGAGCCGCCCACAGCCTGTCCGCTCCCACGCGTGTGCACAGACACGCATGTGCACACACACACGTGCCATCGTCGTGGCTGGAAATTGCCCACATAGGGTCAGTGCTCCAAAATACAGCTTTTCTGGGCCACTGTGCAGAGCCAGCCGTGTTCCTGAATGTGGGAGAAACGTGGTGGAGGTGTGTTGCCAGCCGGATGAAAAGCCGGAGCCGGTTCTGCTTCTTGGCCCACTTGCCCTGCCCTTTGGCCCCAGATCGCTGGCGTCCGCGGTGGGCCGAGGTCCGGGCTGGCCCCCGTGTGACCCTGCAGGGCCTTCTCCGCACAGGGGACACTGGGTGGGGTGGGGGACAAGCAGAGCCACAGGGCCCATCCTTTGGTGTTCAGCTAACAGAATTTGATGGAAACGCTTTCCTTAGCTTTAAGAAAGTTTTAATTCATAGATTGGGGCCTCTGGCTTAGTCACCCAGCTCCTAGTAAACAACCTCAGAAATCCTATTTTGCACCTCTTTCTCAGAATAGCAATATGACTGAAATGGCTGAGAAAATACATGAAGTAATCGGGGCTTTTCCAAGATCCTCTGAGCGGCATTGTTCCATCAGGCTTGTGACTCTCTCTGTCTTGACTTTCTAAAAACTGGGGAGGTTGACGTGAGCAGTCATTTAGGAGCAAAACTGAAGATCCATGGGAAGGGGGGCGTAGTTTCTGCCTATTTATCAAAACAGGAGAAAAAATGAAAAGTAAGGGATAGAGAAGTTCATGAAGGAGGAATGTCCGTGAGCTCTTTTTTTCCTTTTGCATTTTAATGAAGAACATTCTAATTACAACCCCATGGTCACAACTCATAATGTGGTTTAGGCAGCCTGCCTGAGATTCCAGAAGAAATTTAGTGATGTGATTTGGGAAGAGCTGCTTAAATTATTAAGTGAAACATAAAACAGTTCTTTCCACTAAGTATCTTGGTGGAGTGGAACTGTTGAGATTTAATGTTTATATAATGGTTGGAACTCTTCTCATGAGATAGGAAGTCTGTATGTGTTTCATACTCATTTATGCATTTGTAACCGTAAAAGGCTGTAAGATCACCGGCTCAGCGTCCTGGTGTGGACAAGACCTCCGGCCGCACAGGCTCTGGCCGGCTTAGTTAACTTTCTCAGCGGCCGCCTCTCCGCTCATGGCTTTGTGGTTCACGCTTCATCCTAGACCAGGACCATCTGTGTCAGGAATCAACTAGAGCCACAAGAGAAGGAATGCTTGATATTTATTTTATATATTTAGCTTCATGAAATAGTAATGTTTTAACTTTGTGGGCATTTAGATGGTGAATCCTGGCAAGTGCTCAGAAAAAGCCACCCCCAGAGCTAATTGATGCATCTCATCAGAAGATACGTAGGACATTACTCAAAGAATGGAAGTGATTTTAATTTTGACATATACAATATTCTGTTTGTGGAAGGACGTAGGAAATCCTGCCACACCATGCATACAGTGGACCATGCTCCCCTTTGACGTGTGCCCATCTTTCCAGATGCCTGTGGCAGGTGCCCCCCAGCCCCCCAGAGCCAGTCCCCCGAACCCGGCCTTGCATGTGGTTGCCCCATACGGCCCCGGTTGGGTCCTCCTGCTCTTCTAAAGTGAGGGTGGGTCTGGAAAGTCTAGAAGCGTGGCGGCTTTGCGCCCGTCCCACACGGCATGGGGTGCAGTCATGATTCTCCTGAGGTGCTATGTGGTCGGTCACCTGGGCAAGTGCAGGATGGCCCCATCCGGGGACCCAACTAAGGGAAGGACCAACTGTGGAAATGCTTTCAGTTTATCACCTACTTCCTACACACAGTCTTAAATGACTATTCCTGGTTTTCTAACTCAAAGCCCTGAGGCTGGTAACTTGTATCCTGCTCAGAGCAGAATGTGGGACACATACAGATGCGCAGACCTTACTCGTTGGATGAGGGGCTGTTGCCCGAGCTGGGGTGCACTGGAGGACGGAGTTTCCCTAGTAGATACGGCGGCCTTGCGACTAGAACTCGGCCTTCAGACCTGAGTCTAGAGGGACAAGGATCCAGGCCCACCTTCTTAGACTGGATATGGCGCTCACACCCCTAGAAACTGCCTCTGTTTTAACTTTGAAAGGAACTGCTTTGAAGTCAAGGTGAAAATACCTGCTGATGAAAATTTTCAAGTCATTTACTGAAGTACCGAAGTAGTTTAAATCAATTGCTAGATCATTAACTTTCAGCAAGTTGGACATTGGAAGGTGCAGTCCCCCAAAGTCTAATGCATAGAGAGATGTTACTTCTTCTGACTTCATGTTTGCCAAATAATTCAAATGCATCATTAAAGACCTCTGCATTTTAACCTTCTGAAAGTATTGATGAACAAACACAAACAATGTTAAGATGCTTAAAGACCTATTGATGAACTACTTTCAAATGCTGATTTAGCCCTTTCAGGAGAAATGGGCACGGTTGTGTTGACCAGAGTTTAAAGCACGTTCCTGGTGTGCATCTTTTGCTAATAAATTGTGTTGTTTAAAAGTCGATACCTCTTCAGTCCCATTTCTGAAGTCCAGGGACCACACAGGTAGCTGGGCGGGAGCGTTGGGGTTATAGATTGTGAGCAGGTGCCATCTAGCGGCGGATGGCCCGCACAGCGCCTGGCGGCCTGAAGCAGCTGCTCGAGGGAAAGCCGTCTTCCCCAAGGCTGGGAGCACGGACCCTGTTCTGCAAGTCGGACACGTACCTGGTTGTGGCTCTGAAGAGTATACCGATAGATAATCCGATTTTTTAAAAAAAATCATTATAATTTATTTGTAAATACACAGAATTTGGGTTTTATGCTCCTTCTCAAATCTTACTCGTTCCTGATGTCCTGAAACACTTCTTGTGAAAGAGAAAGCAGGTGGTTGAAGTTAGGTGCCTTCTTGGTTCTAGACTCCGTCCCATGAGCAAGGAGGACCGCCGGGGGTGACGGGGAAGAGGCGCCCGGTGCCGAGCTGTCCTGCCCCTTTCCTTCCTCTCTTCTCCCATGGTGACGTCCTGAAATCCAAAAGTGGTGGAAGGACCTTCTTTCCAGCATTTATTTGACCGTTCTTGGAAGATTTGATTTACTTTCCTTCTAGTTGTGTCAAATGCAAATGTTTGTTGCCGTGCAGAGCATGGTTTGTAAACTTTTGTTTCATGATTTCTTTTTGCATTTGTGTGCGTTTTTTCAAATGGATGAGTTGTAGTTTGCGGTTAGATTTTGGAGGTGAAGGAGGGCGTGTAAAATGGATAGCGGCTATGAAAGTAGACTTGGATTCTGTTCGCTTCAGCAAGGATGGGATTTTTATTTATTTATTTTATTTTTATTTTTTTAAAGATTTTATTTATTTATCTGACAGAGAGAGAGCACAAGTAGACAGAGCGGCAGGCAGAGGGAGAGAGAAGCAGGCTCCCCGCCGAGCAGGGAGCCCGACACTGGGCTCGATCCCAGGACCCTGGGACCTCGACCGGAGCTGAAGGCAGACGCTTAACCGACTGAGCCACCCAGGCGCCCCTGGGATTTTTTTTTTTAAACACAGCAGCCCCTGGGGTGATGTGTTTTCATGGTTGAGTCAGGAAGCAGTTAGTGAGTTCTAGATTTCAAGGATGTGATTGAGCTTATGGCGGGACAGACTGCTGGTTAGGAGCTGAAGCTCTGTGGAGACTTAAGATGTCTGATTAACCTTTAAAACCTGGTTTTGGGAAAATTCTTGAAAAAGTTCTTTCCCAGATTTTAAGCTTTAGGTTTTCTTGTATAAGCTGGTTAATTTGTTCAGTCAGAAATCCAATATTTAACTTTGTAACCCCTTTTCTTCAGGAATCAAAATATGGCTTCCAAAGTGTGAAGATTCTTACCTATTTTTCTATTAATGCAAATAAGTTCGTTTTACAAGTTGTTTGTTTATGTTAATAGATCAGTTATTTAAAATGAAAACTTGAGGGGACTTGGGTGACTCAGTTGGTTAAGCGTCTGCCTTCGGCTCAGGTCATGATCTCAGGGGATCGAGCCCCGCATCGGGCTCCCTGCTCTGCAGGAAGCCTGCTTCTCCCTCTCCCACTCCCCTTGCTTGTGTTCCCTCTCGCGCTGTGTCTCTCAAATACATAAAATCTTTAAAAAAATAAAATGAAAACTCATATACTGTACTCAGTCACAGAAAGTAGCAGGAGCAACTTGGGGAATAAAATACACATTCATTTATAAAAATTTGAAAATATTATTTAGCTGTCACCCATTATTTTAGTTCCTGGCACTTTCCTTATCATTTAGGCTTTCATCTTTTTGTAGTTCACATTGCGTGTGTAATGACGCACATGAGAGAGCTTTAGAACACCTAAGAGAAGTTTTCCTGGCCACAGGACTAAACTTGCTAGATAGCGGACCGTTGGAAGCGGTTTGCATTATTGTTCGTGGACACCAGAGGCTGTGGTCTCAGGACGCGTGGAGGGAACCACGCTGGTGCTCTGTGTTCAGTGCTGGGGTCCAGGTCCCGGACGGGCTCCCAGTCTCCGTGTTTGGTCACGCGGCCTCGGCCCCGCTGTTCCCCACTGTTCCCCTGCCCTCTTGCGTCCCTCTGCGGACGGCACATTCCAGCTGTCTTTGGCTCTTGGTTATTTTCCCTTCGTTTTCGGGAAGAAGAGCTTCCAGGTTAAACCAGCCCGTGACAGTGTTTTCCTGTGATTCCTTAGCTTCACTTGCACCGAACTCCTGAGTTGTGTGTCTTAATTGAAAAGCCCCATGGTTAATACGGCCAAAAGTTCTCTTGAGCATTTTCTATGTCCTATCCAAAACCTCTTACAGCAATAATGCTTCTGTATCTCCTCTCCAGCCAAGTGCTGCATCTTCATCACTTTTCTTTGAGAATCAGTGTTCCTGTTTCTGAGCTTTTTCTCATTGAAACATCTTTCCAGGGTTTTTTTTTTTTTTTTTTTTTTGCAGACATGTGTGCTGTTTTCTCTTTGTTAATGTCTTGCATGTCAGTTGTCTGAGGAACTCCCAGGCTTCGGCTAAACTTCGATGCCTGGTGGCTCCCATCTTACCTTTACTCTGGCCTGTTTTTGGTTACCAGTTGACCTGTTAAGACAGGTAAAAAGATGGTAAGAGAAGAATCTGCTGAGAAATATTATTTAAACACTGTAATGTTCTTGCTATCACATCAAGGTTTTTGTAACTGGTGATATTTATTATAAAAGTTACTGGAAATTCACAAATACTGAAATTAACTGCTGAAATGTTAGAGTTATTTTTTTCCTTTTTTTAAAAAAGATTTTTTTAATTTGAGACACACATGCATACGCACGAGAGCACACACGTACACGAGTGGAGGGGGAGGGACAGAGGGAGAAGCAGACTGCCCAGCGAGCAGGGAGCCCGATGGGGGACGGGATCCCCTGAGATCATGACCTGAGCTGAAGGCAGACGCTTAACCCACTGAGCCACCCAGGCGCCCCTAGACTTATTTTTCATACAGTAGTTCTCAGTTAATAGACTTCTTCAGGCTTGTAGTAGTTGGGATATTTTATCTTTGTAGGAGGGTTACTGTATGTGCCATATAAAGCTCAGATCACTAGTATGGTTTAGGATAGAAGCTGTTTTCTGTCTCGATTACCCACACTTCCCCCATACACTTCTGTGGAATTGTTTGTAGATTTTTTCTTTTCAGTAAAGAGGCGCAAGTAGGAAGAGGTGTGAGGACCCTCCGAAGTCACAGCTGCTGGGATGGGCCAGCCAATTATCTGAATGTGCAGTTTGCCGTCAGCCCGGGCGCAGCCGCCGTTTGGGGTCATCACTGAAATACGACGTCTGGATTTTAATTAAGAGCATGGGGCTGCTGATCAAATCCCGTACTTGGGTTGCACAGGGCTCCCCGCGGGTGGGAGGAGGGCCCCGGAGATGATGCCTCTCCCTGCGCCCCGGGACGCGCTGGGGAGGAGCCGGCTGCCGTGGGGCCGCGGCAGGAGGACACGTGGACTGCGCGGCCACAGCACGCGGACCTGGGGGGTGCGCTGGGCGGTCCTCGTCATCCGCCGCAGCTGGCCAGGGTAGATCCGTCACTGGTGACGGCGTTACCGTGCGGTCATTTTTAATTTTTCTTTAGCACCGTGTGCTCGTGCTTCCTATCTTGGAGAGAAAGATCCTCTTCTAGAATTGCATGACTTGAGAGCATTTGGGTTCAGTATGAACAGTTCTGGAAATTTGCCACTCATGTGAGGCCCCATGCTTTACCCCGAGCGCACCCAACCTAAATAGAGTTCTGTCCTAGGAGAGGCCACGCCGAGCTTCCCCCGCGTGGTATCTGCTTCTCCTCCGGCAGATGCTCAGGACACAGCCAGGAGGCGGCCCGCCGACCCCCTCCTGAGGTAGAGCCTCTCAGACCCCTTTCCTCTGAGTGCATTTCCATCCTGCACTTCACTCTGCGGGCTGTGTGTCTGCACGGTGCCCCGGTCTTAACCGGAAAATAGAAAAATAATTTTTTTTCCATATTCAGCTCACATTCATTACAGAAATCTTGTTTATTTTTCAAAAGAGGCAGTCTTTGGGAATAGTGGAGGTGGAGTAATTGGTGGGTTCAGTAGTTTGCCCTCACAGCTCGAGTACGGATGGGTCGGCGTTACCTGGCCCGATGGAGGACACTGGCAGAGTTCATGGTAGAACACAGCCTGACTTAGGTCTCGGCCCGTGTTAAAAATCAAAGTTCGGTTCTCAGGGCTGTGGGAACTTGGCAGTGGGAAGACGGCCTTAATAATAGGAAGTCCTTACGTTTTAGCGAGACAAAGGATATTGCCCCAGCTGGACCTTTCCTCGTAACGTCCGAGCAGGTGTCTGATTTTGTTCATGGACCGAGGAATTCCAGAGGGTGGGTCCCCTTAGAACTCTCCAGGTCTGAGCAGCGTGGGGTCCTGTCGTCTTACACCGGGAAAGCCGCCGTGCCTGCCCCCGCTCCCGTAACTGCGCCTTCACTACACTGGCCGTATTTCCAGGACCCGTGCTTGGTAACTAGGTTGGTAACTAGGTCGGTAACTAGGTCGGTAACTAGGTTGGCAGTTTTGCTGCTCGTTGCTAGGACCGTGAGGCCTCGCGACTGCCCACACGACACAGGGTTTACTTTTCATCTCTACAAGCCCGTGAGAAGTATTTGCTGAATTGACTAATTCATATTCCACTTCGTACTTCTTGGGGTGCTTTCCTGTGCTCAGTCTCCATACATATGACTCGACGTTAGATGACTTGTTTTATTCATTCGTTACTTCAGTGTGCGTTCATGGAACGTCTACCTCGTGCCACATGCGCTAGATGCTGGTGATAACAGTACTTGCATAAAACCTGGTTTGTGTTTTTGGAGCTCAGATCCTTTTGGGGAGAGGCAGAGAGGACACATACCCGCACCCGGCAGGGAGGAAGACAGATGCCAGGGAAACAGAGCATGTGGCGGGAAAGGGTGTGCAAGGGGGCTGTTATTTTATGGAGGGAGGTCTGGGAGGTGCTCCTTGGGGACGGAGCGGAGCCTGGTGAATTCCTGGGGCCTGTGGGGGGGCGGGGGCTGTCGGCGTGTGGGAAGCCCACCCCGCTGGTCAGTGGATGTGCTGGATGAGGTGAACTCCGTTCTCATGGTCAAGCGTTTGTTCCATTACGGCCCAAGGAGGTGTTCTGCAGACCATTTCAGTGACTTTGTTACGTACATTGTAAAATATTCCTGCCACACCTTAGGTGACCAGGTGCTCATTCACATGTTTTTTTAGGGCAGAAGAGTGTAAAAGAAAGGGAGGAAAGCTTGAGACACACAAACCTGGAATAGAGTCTCAGTTCCCCCAAATGGCCCGTAGCTCCGTTAGGGGGAAAGCGTGGTGGTTGGACGGTGGCCAGGTGTGGATCAGCACTCCCTCCGGGCACCACCGCGCCTCTGCTCAGGCCTGCAGGGTCCCCCATGCTCCATGGCCCCCCAGGGGAGCTTTCTTATCTTGCTTTCCCTGGAGCCTACTTTTAACCTGTTGAATGCCGGGTTCTGGCTGAAGAGCCGCGTGACCCCCAGAGCCTTGTTGACCAAGAGATTCAAAACCTGTTCCCCGCGGTCTTGCAGTTTTGTCTCCTCTCGACCCTGGAGCTCCTTACCCTCTGCTTTTCTGTCCAGCTCCTCATTTTCATGGGGACACAGTGCAAAGGATCACACACGGTCTGCCGTGACCCGAGAGTGTTCCTGCCGTGTGCCTGGCGCCGCCCGCTCCCCGCACCCACGGTCCCTGGCTGGCGGGCAGTGAGGACCCGGCCTGGCCGCCGGCGGGCCCCAGACACGAGCGACTTGGCTCTGTGGGAAGGCTGCTGAGGTGGGACAGTGACGCAGAGCCAGTGGACAGACCAGCCGTACTCCCACCGTCTCCTGGGCTTCCGTGACAGACGGTGGTCGCTGATAACGTCCCGTAAGATCCGCCGATGCTGGAATCCGAATCAGTCCTCTGTGTTCACAGCCTAGCTCACCGGGGTGAGACACGGGGGAGACCGGCCACACGTCCGCGGATAATGGGGGCAAGTCAGTCTGCGGGAGATCTGCTGATGCCTCTCAGCACACAGCTGCTGGCAGGGACCAGAGCTTCCCCGTGAAGGGTCCACTGCGGTGTTTTGGACAGAGGGAGGCCCACCGTACGGAAGGGTATTCCTGGTTTTGTGCTTAGCGAGGAGTTTGTTTCGTGTTTTGTTTGGACCAGAAGAGTGGGAAGGTAAGAAATTATAAGGACCCTGGAAAGAGAGGCAAACAGCCGGAGTCCTCTAGCAGACAGAGGAGCCTACAGGGGCCCATGCTCACGAGTGAGCGACTGTAGGAGACCTGGGGCTAGAAATAGGCCCCATTATAGCGACCCCCCCCAGACGCCACGTCCCTGGGGCACTCCCCCGTTACTGAGTGCGCGCTGCATAGCTGCTCCTGGGAGAAATCCTCAGTGCTAGTGTTCAAGTTATAAATCACACAGCCGCAAAGCGTTTTTTACAAGGTGATGCTCTCCCCTTAACCTCCCATGTACCTGTGCAGAAAAGGGGCTCGCACGGAGAAATGAGGGTACTAGAGACGCACATGACACCAGCGGCTCGAGGTCCCTTAGAGCCTCGGGGCCGGGGGCAGGTGGCCTTGTGCAGTCACTCGGTTCCTGGGAGCTGACTTAGGCTTCTGCATGCCTGTCCCCGGGAGGAGCGGCGGCACGTCCACCTTGGCCTCCCCTGCGGCCAGGTCCTCTGTGACTCACAGGTGTTCGTCCTGTGTTGACCCCACTGCTCTTCAGTCTTGGCCACAGTTTGAATCACCCTGAGGTTTTTGTAGAAAAGGCTCCTCCCCTGAAAGGCTGGCTCTTGGTCTGGGCTTGGGAATTTCTTGCCAGTGATGGTGTGTGTTATTACGGGTGATTCTAGTGTGCAGACAGAATGCTGCCCTTGAATAAATCTTTCCTTCGTTCATCCTATACTGAGCGAATGTCAAGGTTCAGGGCAGTGTAGCCACCAGCCCACTTTTCTAGGTAGAAGAGTCCAAGATGCTGCAAGCCTTGTTCATATTGCTCAGTTTCCAGAAACCTCCCCCCAGTAGGCCTGTTCTGGACATGCTCCCATTCATCTTCTTTCTTCTTGGTGTGTGGCTCAGAGCCGGGGTTGGGCTCTTCCAGCTAGATGTCTGCCTGAGGATGCTTTCTTGATCTAACACACTGGGCTTGTGGTCCCCTAGGACCCTGGAGTCTTTCCCAGCATAGCTCTTAAGCCAGACCTTTCACTTCCTGTGCTTTCTGTTTTTCCTCCTGGGATTTCTTGTTATTTTTCAGCCTTTGTTCCATCTTGTTGAAAACCTCTGAGTCTTTGTTCTGTTGCTGAAGGTTTTGGCTGAGTGTCAGTCTCGGATCTGATAAACTGGTCTAGTCCCATTTCTTCATCGAGGCCCCTGGTAGAAATGATGGTGGGAGCACGGACACTGTAGCATCCTTCATCCCTGTCGGTCCTGAGCAGGGGCATTGTTTCAGCTCACAGTGCAGCTCAGAGCCCTCGACGCAGCCTCGCATCGTCTGGTCCCCGGACTGTCAGCTGAGGCCAGGCCCATGCGCCGAGTGGCCAGTGTCGTAAGCCTCGCCACAGAGGGAATCGTGCCGGACAATCCATGGGCTGTTATGGTGCTGGGTGGCTTTTTTTTGCCAAACCTGAGATAAAATATTTTGAAACACATCCTATTTTATAAACAAAAACGCCAAGGCATCCAGAATTTCCCTAATCTTAGCAGGTCAGTTGCAAAATACGTTTTGATGGTGTTAAGGTTTCCACAAAGCACCTCCGCGGCTGAGGAGTGCAGTGAGGTCCCACGGATGTGCGGTGGTGAAGGGTGAGGGTGTTTAAGCATCGCCGTGCGGGTGTGGTGCGCTGCGGCCTCCGTCTTCTGTCACGGGGGTGGAGGGCCTGGAGGAGGACACGTTCTTGACAGGTGTGGCCGAGCTGAGCGCGCTGCAGGCAGACGGAGGTCCTGCTGAGCCTCTTCTGGCTCCGTAGGCACCCCGCCCCCCCGCCCAGGAGCGGAGCCCCACCACAGGCGCCGTCCCTTCCCGGGAGCCGGGCTGCGCGGGCGGCGGGCTCTGTTCTCATAGAAGGCAGGGCCCCCAGCAGACAGCCTGGGCCGGGAGCCCGGTGAGACTCCGCGGCACAGCCGCCGCCCGGCCTTGGTGCTCTGTCCTTCGTCCGGAGAAAGAAGGGGCCGATGCCCGAGCAGCGTTGCCGCTGAGCTCCAGCCGCTGGAAGGACGGGAGAGGTAGTAAAGGTGTTTGTCACATGTGGGCGACGGTCACAGTGGAAAATATGAAGAAGTGAAACTTTGAATTTTTCTGTTAAAAAGGAAATTATAGTGCTAATGAGTTGGAAAAAATTAGATAAAGTCTTTGTAAGAAACTATAGTACAGTTGTTGAAGGACCTTGTGGTGGTGGTTCCGGTAAAGTCATTTTGGGTTTGGGCGGAGGAAAGTTCTGTTTCCAAGACTCCTTAGGATTAGGGCTGCGTCGCCAACTTTTTTTTTTTTTACTAAAGAATCTCAGTGATGGATCTTAGACTTTCTTCCTTGTGAAATTTTAATAGCTTGGAAGTTTGACCCTTTCTTAACCTTTAAGACAGCCCCCCTCATTTTTCCCGTCAGCCCGAAGTATGAGGAGGCTGGCACTGAATGCAGTGTTTGCGGTTGCCCGTGTCGTGCACTTGCTGTCGGGGAGCCCAGCGTGGGACGTGCTGGACTTGGCTGCACATGGGTCCACAGTTCCGGCACGCGTGGGGCTCTGGGTCCCCTGGCAGCCCTGCCCTGGGTCCCCAGAGCCTGCAGGGTCCGAGCACCAGGCAGGACCTGGAGGCGCTCCCTGGGACCTGGAGAGGCAGGGCGGCAAGAGAACCCTTGGCCATGTGTGGGACTACACACGTTATAGTCGTTATTCACAGGGATCAGTAACGGCCGTGATGCAGCAAGTACGGGGTGGGGGGAGAGTGGAACGCATCCTTCCCTGACGCACCTGGGCCCAGCAGCAGCTCAGCCAAGCACCTGGCGTAGAGAACGTGAGGAACAGCGCGTGAGAGCGTGAGTTGGAGAGCCCGAGTGCAGGAGTGGGAATGCACTGCGGCCCGCGGCCCTGTCGAGCATCCCCTGCATCGGGGCCAGGACGGAACCCGGGTCCTCGGATCCACAGGGCCATGTCCAGGGCCCGCTTGTCTCCGCGGGGTAACAACACAGAGGTCTGCTTTTCAGTTGTGGGTTCTTAATTGACAGAGGAAAAGAAAAGAGGCGGTAATAGGTACTAGTGAATGGTTTCACATGCATGCACACGTGTTCACATGCTTGCATCAGTGTGTACACACGTGGGCATGTTTTCACATGCACACATACATGAGTTCGCATGTGCGTGCCCCTGTGCATGTTTCCATGTGCATGCATGTGTTCACATGTGCGCCCCCGCGTGCACACGTGTGTGTGTGTGCGGCCGCGATTACCCTGTCGTAGGGTACTTGAGGTACAGGTGTCAGGTGGTGACCGAGGCAGGCCTCCCGGGGCCGCACGGATCCAGCTGCTCTGCACAAGGCACGTGCTTCACGAAGGTCAGGACGCTGTGGCTGGGTGTCCTGGCCACGGCGCCTCTCGGAGCCTGTCCTCTGCAGACACTCCGCTTAGCCTCGTGGTCAGGGCTACACGCAGCTGTCTACGGGAAATACATCAGGCCCCACACTCAGAGCACACAGCCCTTTGGTGGAGCCTCATAAAGTGCTTGGTTCAGGCTGCCCCCGAGGGCGTGGCTCACGGAGCAGGTGGCTGGGGAAGTGTGGGTGCCCCTCGAGCCCGGTGGGTGTGGCCCGTGGGAAGCCCACCATGTAGGTGACTTGCCCTTGTCAACAAAGTCGGAGATGGTACTCTGGAAGCCGGGAGCATGGGGCCCCAGGGTGGCCCCTCTGCACCTGCTTTGGCCTGGATGCCCTGAAGCTTGGCAGCCTTGAGTGACCCCGCTGGCTTCGTGGGGTGGGCTGGAGGTGCCAGGGCCGCGGGCTGGCTCAGTGCTTCTCTGTGGTGACCTGGGGTTCATCAGACCCGTAGTGGGGACCCTCACGAAGGAAAGGGGCGCCTGGGGCTGAGAGCTGTGGGCTCCTGGTCTGAAGAAGCGCCTGGTTCCTCAGCTGCTCCCCTGTCCCCTCCTTCAGCGTCAGATTGTCCGTGTCCCTCGTTTCGAACTGTCCTCC
>NW_022589730.1:2931484-2962052 GCF_004348235.1 Phoca vitulina
GGGAGTCAGACGGCCATTGTCCGTGTCCCTCGTTCCGAACTGTCCTCTGGGAGTTAGACGGCCATTGGGAAGGAGGGCCTCGTTTTTCTCATGACAGGTTTCCTGTGACACCAGCTTTGCCCCCACCCCCATCGATGGCTTCAGTGACCGAGTGCAGGTCGCAGGCATCTCATGATTTAGTGTCTTGGTCAGAGGTATTGGAAGTTCTGCTATGATGTTTTATAATCCTTTCTGGGAGCATAAAATGTGGGGACTTGGACAGATGTGCTTTGAAACCCCCACAGATGTACAGTGTCAGGTTACACTGTCCTCTCTTTCAACTTTGGGATTCGACTCATAGTCTCTGGCATGTGTTTTCATAAGTCCATATTCCTTTAATACAGGAAAAACTAGGGCCCCCAACCCCTGGAGTTTCTCTCTTTGAACATTTGAAAGTGACTTTGACATTCTGAGCATCAGTGGGAATTGAACAAAGGCCACGAGTTTTCTGCACGTTTAGTCCCAGGTTAAGTGCCCTTTAATCAGCAGAGATTCCCGGGGCTGCTCAGTGTGCCTTCCGGGGAACAGGACATGATATTCAGGACAGGCAGACATCCCCAAAGTGGATCACGTGTTAGCATTTTGGTGCCGACAGGAATCTGAACATTTATCCCTCCTGTGTCGTCTTATCTCCTCACCCATCCTGCTCATCACTACGTACTGGTCACCTGTTTTATGTGGGACATAACCCTTTAAAATTGCATAGGAGTGGCTCATTAACTACCTACTAATTGAAACGGCACATTGGTTACTCTGCTCCTTCTGATCTCTGTCAAAACGCATTCTCTGAAGGATGCCTTCCTGCTGCCATGAATATCCCTTTGGAATACATTTAAAAAAAATACCAATTTGATGGGATTCCTGAGCCTTAACTCCAGAAAATATACTTAGAAAATTTTTAAAGAACATTTTTTTGTAAATAGATACCTACATTCCACTGCAAATGTTTAAGTCTGTAAATATTCTTAAATGAAGACCAGCGATATTGGGCCTTGCCATAAGTGGGCACCTGACATTTTAACCCATTGCATCGGTGACAGGTGGCATTCACTGTCGTGTCCACGATGTGAACTTGTGTTCTGTAGTTTGGAAAGTTTTGAGATATCCAGAAACATTTGTACACCTTCCAGATGTTGAGCTCACTAACCCAAAGTCATCAGTGCAAATAATTGTAAAATGGAGTTTCTCTCAAGTTGTGTTGAATCCCCTTGGGGTGTAGTCTGGTCTCGCTCGCAGAGGCTTTAGCATGTCGGTCTGAAGGGCACGGAGCCCCGCTCCCACCTGCCACTGATGCCCTCCATGCAGCCTGGTTTGGGAAGAGGCGGGCCTCCCTGTGCCAGGGCATCTGGGCACACCCAGGCTGCCTCTCTTGCGGGAGCACTGCAGGCGGGAACTCCAGGGGCAGAGAGTTCAGGGTCCCCGTCCTGGGCATCCCTCCGGGGAAAGGTGGGGATGAGTGGCCTCACTTACCCTTCCTTCTCATGCCTCTGAAGGGAAACTTCAGTTGTCAAGCCTTTTGGACTGTAACAGTGGACCTTAAGAGAGAGAGTCATTAGGGACCGTTCTGGATCCGTCTGAAGTCGACCTATAGCCCAGACATTTCTGGGGCAGCCACAGGATCCCCCGGGCAAAGTAAGCCATTTTCAGGCCCAGCCTCGTGTGACCACGGGCTGCCTCTCAGCGTCTCTGGGTCTCCTTGCCTTACGTCCCCGGGACCCCTAACCGTGACTGCATTTAAAGAGTTCCCTGAGAGTCGTGGGAAGCCTTGTGCTAGTACAGAGCAGGTATTTCTTGGTGTTTGGTATAACTACTTACCCTCTGTTAACGAGTAACTGCGTAGTTACAGGCAATTAGATTTTATTTCTCCTGACGATCTACTGAGTTAATCAACTGAAGAAACCAACCCCACCCCAGATACCGTCCTTTTGCCCTTAAACCTGGCCCGCTGTTGAGCGCGTTGTGGGGAGCAGCCCGTGGTGTCCCGAGGACCCGTGCTCCCTGCGCGGGGCCACAGGGCCTTGGGTGTGCTACTCTGTCTTGTTCTGTCCTGATGAGAAATGGTAACGTCACATTTTACATTCTGATCCTCCAGGGGGAAAGCCACTCCGCTTCTGCTTTTCTGAAGAGGTGGCATCGACAGTGCTCTCCAATGGAGACCAGAGTCACGCGCCTGGGAGTAACGTGCCAGCCACAGGCCCCGGGGAGCCCAGAGCGGGGAGCGCAGCTTCCGTGTCCGTGCTCGAAAACAGGAGCCGAGATGCTTCCAAGAGAGCAGAGCCGCCCAGGTTTTCCGTGGACATCAAGACGCCTGCATTTCACCCGAAGCAGGAGGTCTCCATCTCCAGGGACACCGCAGACTTCCCTTCACATTCGGTTCAGACTTTTCCGGAAGGAGCAGACCTGCAGCTCTTGTCCGCGAGCCCGGCTCACCCCCTGAAGGAGAAGCTGTCTGATTTGCACACGAGGGAGCACGCTGCGGGGGGACGGAAGGTGCCGGCCCCGGACCTGGTGCCGCTAGACCTCAGCGAGCGGTCGAGCCGGGACGACCCCAGCCACAAGGAACTGGCCTCGTCCGTGCAGGCTGCGCTGGCCGTTCACCCGTGTCCTTACTGCAGCCACAAGACGTACTACCCCGAGGTCCTGTGGATGCACAAGCGCATCTGGCACAGGGTCAGCTGCAACTCCATGGCCCCCCAGTGGATTCAGCCCAACGGTTACAAAAGCATCAGAAACAACTTGGTTTTCCTGGCCCGGAGCGGACGCACGGGCCCCCCGCCTGCCCTCGGGGGCAAAGAGTGCCAACCTCTGCCCATCGCTCGGTTCACGCGCACTCAGGTGCCGGGAGGGGCGCCGGGGCCCAAAGGCAGCCCCTCGCCCCTGGGCGTGACCCCGAAAGCCGCTAGCGTGCCGAAGAGCAAGGAGAGCCATTCCGGGGGCCCCTGTGCGCTTTGGGTGGCCGGCCCCGACGGGCCCCGGCAGACCAAACCTGGCCATGGCCCTGAGCCGCACAGCGGCCCCACGCAGCTGCCCCTGCCGAAGCCCAGGCAGGAGGCCAGCCCCAGACCGGGGCCCGCGGCGGGCGGCGGTGGCTTCAGCCGAAGTGCCACCCCCACGTCCTCCGTCATTGCCCGGGCAGGCACCCAGCCCCCGACCAGTAGCAGGCCAGGGGACAAGTACGTCACCCCTCCGGCGGGGGCCAGCCTCGGCCCCCCAAATAAGCACAGTGCCCCGGACCCCCTAAAAGCCAAATTCAGCCCCCAGCCTCAGGGTCAGCCACAGGTGAAAGGCGACGGGGGCCCCCCTCTACCTCCCCGCGAGCCCCCCTCCAAGGCCGGCCCCGAGCTGCGGCCGCTGGCTAGCTGTGGAGCGGGCCCCAGGGGGCACGCAGCCCTGCAGGCCCAGCCCGCCCTGCACGCCAGCAAGCCCGCGTCTGACGGCCACGAGAAGCGCCTGGACATCCTCAATATCTTCAAGACGTACATTCCAAAGGACTTTGCTTCTCTCTACCAGAGCTGGGGTGCCAACGGTCCTGCGCTAGAGCACAGAGGTAAGACGAGCGGGCCCCTCCCTGCCCGCCCACGTGAGCGCGGGAGTGATCGTCCTTGGCGGGCCGCACGGAGGAGCCTCTCCTCCGGGGGTCGGGCAGCTGCCTGCCCCATGGCTGTGCGTCCGAACGCAGAACAGAGAGGGTGGGCCAGATGCACCCCTGTCCGGCCCCCACGGCTCTGCCTTCTAGGGCGCAGGTGCCTGGTGCCGGGGGCATGAAGCTGCCGGCCCCGCGGGGCTCCCTCCTGGTGATGTTAATTCAGACATTGCTGAAATTTGACAGGAGCAGGCAGCCTTGATGCCTCTCACGTCCTTTGTCTTTTTGTTTTTATTTTTTATAAGTAAGCTCTTTGCCCAGCATGGGACTCGAACTCGTGACCCCGTATCAGGCTATACTGACTGAGCCAGCCGGGTGCCTTTTCCTTTGTCATTTTAAACATAGAATCAGTAGACGTTCATTGTCCCTTTTCTCTCAAAAGGCAGGAGTGGTTATTTGAAGCGACTATGTTATTTTTGTACATATGTAATTTAAAAATACATAGTTCACTGGCATTAGTAAGCAAACCGTGTGGAGTATGAATGTACTGTACAAAGTTTGGGGGACTGGCTTGTGCCAAATTCCAGAAAAGATAGCCTTTAGTGGCCATCTTCCTTTCCTGCCAGTGTCTGGGTACTGACGCCTCGTCGTGAGCATGATGAGGAACCGCCAGGGACGGCACATGCCGGGTAGGATGCCCTCGTCCTTGAGCGTGAATTGTGGGTAGCTCTCCCTTAAGAGAACATTAGGAGATCTAAGGATTTGCTATTAACCAAAACCAGGCATAGGAAAACCCCGATGGAGCTGTGTCTCTCTGTTCATTACCGTTCTTTGAACTGAATTGTTCATCATGCCCCTGTCATTAAAGTAGGTTACCATCAAAAATGACCTTTGAGATCCGGCCCCTCAAATTCCAGCAAGTTGGAAGCACTTTGGGGAACGTAGTTCAAGGCTTGGTGGAAGTGGTGAACAGTGTGTGAGATGTGCAGTGGCCGTGGGTGCCTAGCGAGAAGGCGGGTCTCTCCCTGGGTTCCCCGGTGCCTCCGGGGACTTGGGCACCTGCCCGGATCCACGGGCACGCTGGGGCCGTCCTGGCACGGTGAGCGGCGCCTTTGGCTCATGAGGAAACACTAAGGTGTTTTTCGACTAGGAAAACACTCGGGGGTGCCACGATCTTGGAGATTTTGCCAGTGGGGTCCTTATTCAAGGTTGGCATCTTTTTCTCCTCGCTCAGAGCCAGGGCTTCTTGTGAACTTTCTAGAAGGAAGCAAAGGTGCAGATGCCCGGAGGTCGTTGAGACACACCGTATGCCGAGGTGCTTGCACGGCACAGCGAGCACCCTTGTGTCTACGACTCTCGTCCCTTCGGGCACAGGTACTCCATGCCGGGGTGGAGCTGGGCACGCGCCCCTCGCAGGTGGCAGAACCCAGCTGGTGCGTGGCTTCGCGTTTTTGCATTTTCAGATTTCAGTTACATTAAGTGAGCTTTGCACGGTCTCAGGGACGTTCTCCAATCACGGAGATTATTTGCTGTGAAACGGAAAAACGATCTATCGGCTGACCTTTAGACCTGATGGCAGATCCATCTCTTTAGGTTTGGGTTGTCTTGGCTGCGAAAGCCGAGACGTTGTAGGCGCCCGGTGGGTGAGTTTCAGTGGGTGCCCGTGTTCCCGGCCGCCGTGACCCTCTCTGTCTGCTCCTTCCGGTGACCGTGGCCTCAGGCGCCCTGACCTAGGGGCTCGCCTCGCTGTGTTAGTGGCTTCTGCCCAGCGCCCAGACGTGGGGCGCGTCACGCAGAGCGCCCCGGCCGGTTCCCACCTGTGAGCGGCTTTCCCTTTGTGCTGCCGTGGGTCGGTGCTGTCTTTGCTTTTCCCCCCAAAAAAGGAGAAGTGAGTCTCAAGGTAAGGTTTTGAGAATTTCAGATGACAGATGAGAAGTACACAGTAGCCTGAAATGTTCTCCTTTTCCTTAAAAATTTTAAATGGTCTCAGGGTTTTGTGTGTGTATTTTTAAGAGAGGTTACATATTTTTCTTTTAAATGTGAAAAATGCTAAATTGTCCGTAACGCATGTGTCCTCCTCTTGGGTTATTGGCTCTGCCCGTGTATACACTGAAATACAGCTAGGTGTGTTTAAGGGTGTTTAGGCTGTTTAAGTTCGCGCATACTTGGGTTTCTTAAGGGGAGTGTTCTAAACTTTTCAGCTGTGATATACTATTAAGTGCATTTCTAGAAACCATGGTTTCCCAGGTTTAGGGAAGAAGGGATCAGTTTGTCTAGGTCCCTTGGCTGGTGTCCGTGTGGTGGCCGCATGGTTGGACGGGATGCTCCCCTGCATGGCCCTTCCCTCGCGGCTCCCCTTGGGCTCTGGTCTTGACTTTGGGGCCAGGCCTGGGCTCTCTCGCAGGAAGGTCTGTTGACTCTCCGAACGCCTTGGCTGGTCTGCGCCCTGCTCACGTCTCCCGTCTGTAGCCACCAGGCCCTTGCCGGTTCCTTTCTCCTTCTTGGAATGTTTACTTACGGCTCTCCAAGTGTTGTAGTGGAAGGACATCCAGCAGGTTTGGGGCCTGAGTGTCTGAGAGGTGAGTGGAGTATTAATGTTTCCTGTTGTAGAGGCTCTGCTTCCACTTTTGCAGCCTGGGAAGTATGAGCAGCTCCCCAAATCGTTGCCACTGACGCATTTCTGAATGTGCCGGTGACTCAGATTCCTAAGGTTTTTGTCTTCCGCTGGCTGCCGTGTGTCCATAGCCTTTGTGTGCTCCACAGTTGATGTTTGCGTCACGAATCTAGAAAGTTAAGTTCATCTCTAGTCCGGGTCATGTTTTTGGCCTGTCTTACTCTACGAGTCTGTCCGTGCTGTTCGGCTCTCGTTCTGTGGTCTGATGCATTGGCTGTGGGCCTCCTCTCTGGGGGTGTCCCCTGCGGAGTAAAGGTCTCCACTCCTCCACACAGGCCTCGGGGGAACGTGCCGCCCAGCATCAGCTTGCAGTGGGGGAGGCAGAAGTCTGCACAAGAGAATCTTCCAAGAAGAGTAGCCATCTGTTTACATGTGGAACATTTGCGGGGGGCATGTGACTCAGATCTCAGGGCCTGTGATTGTTCACACAGAAGCCCTGGTTTCTGGAGGTGCCTCTGAGGCATCGGTCTTTCCCGACGTGAGGGCGGAGAATTCTCAGAGGTCTTTTCCCCACGTGTGTTTTGATGGATTGATGTTGGTGTGGAAGCCTGCCAAGAGAGAAAGGATGTTCTGGGGCGTGACCACCGTCTCTTGCTGGAGGGACTCAGACTACAGCCCTTAAAGCCCTGGGGTTTCTCTGCATGGCTGGCGAGTCTGGAAACTTCTATCCATAGAGTAGGACTGTTCTGTTGATGGAATAGTAATAAAATAACACATTACCTATATTTTCAGACTTCGTGCTCAGCCTATGTTAGGTGAGAATATGGATTTTAGAATAAAAACTTGAAGATGATAGGAGGAGATTATTCTAGATAGAGTAAGACATAAGGTCTCTGTTGTTGGGACTTGACAAAGTCACTTCTACCAAGGACACATTGATTGTGATGATGATGAGGGGTGCGTGCTTCCTTTGCTTGGTTCTGCGTGGAGTCCCGCAGAAGGTGTCCAGGCTCCTTTCCCCCTTGCAGATGGCATGGATGTTGCAGCATGGTCGGGTTAAATTATCGTCGCAGGGCTCAGGAGCGGAGTCTGCGTCTGCCTCTGGAAGGCTCTCCCCTGCCTTTCACTCGGCCTCCTTTCCCACACAACTCTAGTTTCTAGGTCAGAGTGTTAGAGCTCTTTGCTCACCAGGCAGTCTTCAATTCAAATGAAGTTTATAACCTTTTTGATTAGCTCAGAATTTTGGAGGAGCTTGGGCACAATATTATTGACCATGAAGGGCAAGGATCTTTTCTTAAAAAGTAAAGAGAAAATGATATGGCAAAACACACGGGAGACAATGTGTGTGTGTGTGTGTGTGTGTCCGTGTGCGTGTGCGCACATGCTGAGGCATCCTTAATTCAAGGAAATACAGTCGGCTGAGCAGAAGTGCTGGGTTTTTCTGCTGCCACTTGGATGGGAGATGGGCAGCTGATAGAGTTCCTTACAAAAAAGTCCTGAAACGATGTAGTGTGGGAGGACGCAAACACCATGGTGCTTCTCATGATCCTTAGCAGGTATCCGGTGTAGGCATCGTTAGAATCCACATGGGTGAGCCGTCCCCTTACACCCAGGGGAATCCGCACGACCAAAGTGATCGCCAGGGAAGGTTCTCGTAGGATGAGACTGGGTTGTTTCTCTAAGACCCATGTTCAAGGCTTGCCCCGTGAGAAATGGGACAAGGTCTGCCTTAACAGCGCACACATGTTTTTGAGGATTATGTCCATAACGTTGTCTGCAGTGCAGAAGCGATTCTGTGTTCTTTTGATCTGTGGATGCACTCTGAATTCAGACAAGAATTTGGTTTCAGCTGATCTGATGGAGACCATTTGTCATCCTTTCCATTTGCCTTTTACATTCAAATATCAGATGTTAGGGGCAGACACACTCAGCTCCGTGAGCATCATTTAAAAAAATGTGTTACTCCGGGCAGAACTTTTTCGGGTTGGTTTTTTTGTGTTGTGTTTCCGTCGAGTTACCGTTGAGCTCAGCAGCGAGAATGGGGCTCAGGGGGAGGCCCTCTGGAGCCGCTCCCCTGACGTGAGCATTGGCCTTTCTTCAGAGGGACGCAGGTGAGGGCCGTCTGCACCCCCGTTCTCACAGAAGGGAACATGGGGCCAGGGCCTATGCCCAGCCCGATTCCCAGGTGTCCCGTCTGTGCCCCGGAGGGCATGCGGGCACACAGGTAAGGGGCCAGGCGGGCGCTGTCAGTGGCGTGGTGGGGACAGGTGGCCAGACCGCAGCGCCCCCGTCCCTGCCCCGGCCGTCTCCGCGGCACCACCCGATCTCCAGGCAGTGGATGGCGGGAGGGCGTCCAGTTGCCCTGAGGCCCCGCACCCCCCTGGGGCCGCAGTATGGGTTTCAGGTCCCGTGGTTTACGTCCCCTCGCCGTCCTGCGTGTACCCGCTGTCGGCAGGGCCTGGGGGACGGCTGCTGGTCGTGCCCCATCACCCCGTTAGACAGACTAATGATGTTTTCCTCTCGCCCCCGCCCCTGCCGCCGCCCAGGGACGCTCCGGACGCAGGCCCGCCAAGGAGACTTCGTCTGCGTGGAGTGCGGGAAGCGTTTCCACCAGTCCAGCCGCCTCAGGGCCCACACGCGGGCCCACACAGGTACCCCGCCCGCCACTGGGCCTGCGCCCGCCGCGGACCCCGGGGGGGCACCTGGGAGCCCAGCCGCCTCGGCCCTGGCTGCATCCCCGGCCGCTGGCACGCGAGCCCCGGCCCGGGGGGCCTCACGCCCCAGCCTCTCCCGCCCGGGCCCCGGCACGGGCTTTCCTCCACATCCGAGCACCGTGCGGTTTAAGTTGAGATAAGCCTGTTTGCAGATGTCCCGTTAAGAGAGTCGAGGCCTCAGCAATGACTGTGTTCATGCGTCCCGCTGCCCCCAGCACCACCTACGTCCCCGAGCCCCCGTCAGCGTGACACGCGGCGCGGGGTCTCTCCTCCCGGCGCGGTGTACCCTGTACTCTGTGCCCCTGCGCTGGTCAGTGCCGTGGCAGGAGCCCCGGGCCTGTGTGTGCCGAGCTTGCCCGCGACTGGGGGGGCCGAGAGCCGTGCGTGGGGACCCCGCGGCCCACGGGAGGAGGGGCCGGAGGGCTCCGTGTGGGAGTGTGGAGGATGCGGGCAGCAAGCCCGTGTGATGCAGACGACAGGGGCCAAATGGTAAGTAAGGCAGGAGGAGGGCCCCCCTCCACGGACACTGAGGATTAGCGCTGTCGGTGACGGCTTTCTCCAGCAGCGAGGGCTGCGTTAGAGAGCCGAGGCCCAGGCAGCTCCGGCCCCGTCTCTGACGGCGAGTGTTGAAGCAAATTGGTCTTTCCCGGCCCCGGGCGAGGGCAAGTGCTTTATCTGTAAGGGCCTCGCTTCGTGCGCGAGACGAAGCTGGTGCGCTCCCGTTCCCACCGTGGCGTTGGAGTCTAATGACCCCCGGGGTGCGGAAGCCCACGTCACCTCCGCAGATGCCCCCAAACAAGTAGGTCTTCCGGTTAACTGGATGTCGGGTTTTAATGTGGTCGCTGGGAAGAGGCGTGCCCTGATGCTCAGCACAAAAGCACCCAGTGGTTTTTCTTTTTGCCAGAAGTGTCAGTAACTGCGTTGCTTTGATGTAGACCCAGCCCTTCAGGACAGTCTGGGGGCAATCGGCAAACCCCGACGGCCGTCGCGGCCCTGAGTTACGAGGACGCGGCAGGTGCACGCAGCTGCTGTTGGTCCTGCTGGGGGCGAGGCAACTGGTGAGACCCGAGGTGCCTCGCCACACTAGAGAGTCCTGCTTTTCTACCCAAGGTGTCATTGCACAAGCTTGCTCGAGAACCAGTTTCGCCAGCTTCTTCCGTAGCATGGCGTGTTGGTATTCCTCCGTGAGAAGCGCCGGGCTGTGTGTGGCGCTCCACGGCTGTGTCTGCTCCTCGATCTGGTTCCCTGCCTGACACACTCGGCCGGCACAGTCGCCGTGCACGGGTACCCGTGTGCATGCCTGCCTCACGCGTGTGGCCCGGCATGTGTGGCCTTCGCATGTTCACTGCTGTGTCCACACGACGTGGCCGCGCTCTTGCACACGCTGATGGAGGGATTCGGTGTGAGCTCCTCAGTCGCGAGGCACACGCCGTCCTCAGTGGCCTTGCAAGTTGTCCTGGGCTAAGAGCTCTCCCCCCTTCTGTCCCCTCACAGATTGGCACTCCGCCCCTCCTCCCACGGGCATTTTCCGTTGACATTCTGGCTTTCTGATGGGATTCCATAGCTGCACACTGTCCCCTTTATGAAGGAAGAGGCATCTCTTTGCCTCCAGAGCAAGCATCCAGGCCCCGCGGCTGGGTCAGCACAAGCTCGTGGGTCCTGTCCCGATCAACGTTACCATCCGCGGGACTCTGGGCTGTTGAGGGTGGTGAGGGTGATGGAGGCTCCACGGGAAGCGCAAGAGCCCTCCTGGTCTGTTTCTCTAGAAGAGAAGGTTCACGGTGAAGCCACCAGTGAAACGGCCACTGCCACGCAAGGGTGGAACTTAGCACGGACGTGGCCTCCTCAGCGCTTTGTGCTTGTGTTTTATTGCAATTTTAGAATTCCTTTTTGTTGCTAAAAAGGCTTTTCTTCATATGTCATGGACCAAATGCCTTGTCGTGTGTTACAGTTTTTCAGTAAGTGATTTGTCTCTCTCAATAAAACCGATAGTTTTAGAATAGAAAGAAGTTACTTCACAATGCCATGACGGTTTCTGAAATAAGTAACATCTCTCCGAATGTGGAATTAAAAGATCTCCAAACACATGTGACCTCAGCTTGAATTAGGTAGCCCTCTCCTTTTTCACAGAAATAAACCCCCTTGCAAAAAGAGCCCCCACGATGTGTTTGCGGGACGTGGTAACAACAAGGTCGCGCCCTGATCGGAGAACACACGTTGAGATTACAACTGGAGTCAGTGCAAAGTGTTTGTGGTGCATAGGCGACCCGTTAAATCTGCCTAAGACATGGCTTTTTGACGAGAGTGTTTGGTGAGGTGGGAAACGCCAGGCAGATCCACAAAGAGCTCCACGAGATTCTTCAGGAACACACGTCGGGTCTGTTTCCTATGCTATGCATTCATTCTACTCAGTCTCTTTAAAATGTTCCTGTCACAGGGAGAAGTAGGTCAACAAGGCACATCACTAAGACTGCATTTTAAGTTATTTCTGTGTCACTTGTAGGTATGCTGGGAATTCATAAGACTTGATGCTCATCCTTGATTATGATCAAGAAAAGATGTATTTATATTTTTGTCTTTGTCTCCGTGAACTCAAGTTCTGCAGTTCTATACTTATTACCAACTGACCCGTTGACTTCACGTTTACAGGGATGCATGTTACGTGCTCTAAGTGGTTGTTCCCTCTCGGTGCAGGGCCCGCAGTGGGTCAGCTGTCTTTCTGTCCAGCCTTGGGACAGCGCTCGCCCAGGCCTGTGACCCTGATGTTGCACTGGATTGATCTGCCCCTCCCACTGTGGCCACTAGTTTGCTTAATTCCACATTTGAGATCGTGGCCCCTGGTAGTACTTTCTGTCCTTTGTTACATTTAAAATAGCTTTTTTTTTTTTTTTTTTAAGATTTTATTTATTAGAGAGTGAGAGCGAGCAGGCCACACAAGCAGGGCAGGAGGGGCAGAGGGAGAGGGAGAAGCAGACCCCCCACTGAGCAGGGAGCCCGATGCGGGACTCGATCCTAGGACCCTGGGATCGTGACCTGAGCCGAAGGCACGCTTCACTGACTGAGCCACCCAGGCGCCCCTAAAGTAGCTTTTGTTGATGAATCAGTGAATGTTCTGGTTCTCTAAGAAGATCCCATTTCTTTAGCATACTCTGGAATTTAAGAATTCCTAAGGAGGTATGTCTGCCAAGATAATTGAAAGCCAGTCACAGGTACAGGCTTAAATCTTGGTATTTTTCTTATCTTGTAGTTCTCAATGTTGCTGTGTTAGATTTAGGGTATGACACATATCCATGGAACAATTCTGTGGTTATTTATCTGGAGTGGGAGTCATGCTGCTCACCAGCATGTTCTTCCTCATGTTTTGGTGTGCTTTACTAACGTTAAATAATTAATATTTAAGTCAGATCCTTTTCTTGGGAACTTTAGAAGCTGCAGATCATGGGCTTTTTTTTTTTTTTTTTTAAATCATATAACATCTTATATTCATGCAGAAATTATTTGATGTGATACTTAAAGTTAATGGACTTTTACAGATACTCATAATGGAAATTCAGTTTTAAAATAAACATTGATTCAGTCATTAACAGTATTTGTTGAGCACCTACCATGTGCCAGGCTCTGTAATTCTAGGGAGACAAGCAGAGTACTGGGTATTTATTTTTCCCGCTCTGCTGTTTCTTTAGGTCCAGGGGCGGTTCAGACAAGGAAACAGAGCAGAACAGCACAGCGGTGATGGTCCAGGTGGCCATATGGTGAGGGTCCTGGGACCTGGACGTGGGCATTTAGGAGACCAGGGGGCCGTTGTGGGGGCCGGCATGGTGCTCCCTGCAGGAGCCCACCCAGGGGTGGAAGTGCATGTTCCCGTGGAGGAGGAGCGGAGCAGAGTTCGGCGGCGCTGGGGGATGGAGAGCCTCCTGAGGGCGGCGGAGAGCCCTGAGCCGGGGAGGGCGTCATCCGTGTCCTGTCTTTAGAAGGAGTGTTGGGCTTGATGATGTAAAGATGGGTTAGGGCGGGTCCAGACAGGTGGCTGAGCACCGCTTTGGCAGTGCTTGGGGTAATCTGCGAGAGACGTGGGGGCCCAGGTTAGGGTGGGGCTGGCGGAGAGCATGTGTTTGGGCACAGGAGGTGGGGTGTGAGGGAGGGGAGGAGATTGAGTTGACCCCGGTTTTGGCTGCAAGCACCAGCTCTCAGGAGGAGGCCTGCCCTGAGCCCGGAACTTGGCAGGACGAGCAGGGCAAACACGGGTTCCTGGTCCCATCTGAGCTGCGTTTGGGGGTGCCTCCTGGGGATCCAACTAGGAGTGTCCCAACGGGAAAGTGAATATGTGGGTTTGAAGTGGAGAAGAACAGGAGGTGACGTGTGTTTAATAGCTTCCAACGTGGAAATCCAGTCGCACTGAGCGAATTCTACTTTGGGAGAACTAAGTGATATAAACTGTTGAGATCTTGGGGTCCTGAGTAGAGGCTCTGATCTGACTGTCCCCCTCCCCCTGGGCGTGTGGCTTCGCGCAGGTTCCCAGGTCTGTGGACCCCGCGCACGACCGCTGTCCGTCGTGACCGCAGGGGACTCGGGCGCGCGCACACGTGGACGCCGCTGCCCGCAGGCGGAGCTGGGGCACCGGCCCTAACGCCGTTCTCTTTCCCCGGCCTCTCCGGCTTGGTCAGAGCCCGCAGCGTGCTCGCACAGGCTCTCGTTTTACGGACGAGTCGTTCCTTAGAGGGAGGATGTGTCGTTTGAGAAAAGTATTGTCGCCGAGACGCCGGGCCCCGGGCCGCAGCTCTGGGCGCGGAGGCCTCAAGCTGCCAGGCAGGCGCCGTGCCCCCCCTGCAGCCACATTGCGGCCGCCCTGACTTTGCCGGAGTCGTACCCGGACTTTCTGTGTTAGCTGAGTCGGACAGGTCACGATGTCCTGGCTCTCGGAGTGAAACAGGCCATCAGGCACGGCGTCCGGGTCCACGAGACAGAATGGGTCTGATTCCGTTGGGTCAGAATGAACAGAAACTTTGAGGAGAAGTGAAATGATTCTCTTTTGATGTGTTTTTTGGCAGCGCTCTCTTTCCCGTGCGTACGCTGGTCAACGGGCCTTCCTCCCACAGGTGGAGTGGGCAGGATCGCTGGACCCTTGCAAGTTATGGATGTGGATTCAGTAGTAGAGTTTCTAGAAGGAGGCTCGTGGCCACCGTGTCTGTTCGGCAGGCGTTTACTCTCGCAGGGCTTGGGTGCTGGAGGGGAGGGTCCGTCCTCACGAGTGAGGCATGACCACGCTGTGGGCGCATCGTCCCCACCCTCAGGAATAAAGGCCCCGCTGTTTGTGCTTCTTGTAATATGCATTGAATTCCAATCATGAGGGTAGCTAATATTTGAAGCAAAATTCTAAAGGAGAGGAGGGCTTCATGCATATTGTCGTTTCAAGATGCTTTGTCATAGATTTAGCATGACTGAGTAAATGTTTAATTTCTAGTAATCACCAGTATTCATCATTAGAAAGAATATTTTTTAAAAATAATAGGCTGAGGTATGGGTATCATTGTCCTATGGATGTTAGGGGGGAAGAACTAGGAGGTTTTTTGTGTGTGTGTTGTGAAGAAATTGTTTTTTTCTGTTATGTGGTTAAACATTAGAAATTAAAATGATATTTAGAACCAAGAAAAATGAACCCTCTCTCCCTGCAACCCCCTGGTTTTTGGATTTAAAAGACCAGACTGACTTTTGCTGAAATAGGAAATCTGGTGTTTCCAGTGTGTTTAGACTCCTTGCCAAAATTTAAAGACTATGATTAATAGTTTATTTCTTATTATTCTAAATGTTATTTTAAAATAGTTAAGCCAGAGAAATAATTCCATTAATCAAAATAAGGGGAAATGAGAAAATAAATGGGACCCTAATCTATCTCCTGTTTAGCTGTGGATATTATAATGCAGATGATGGAGAAATCACATAGCGGGCGTACTTGAATACATGGACAGTCAGATTTCAGATCATTGTTAGATTCTTAGCATCACAGATCAGATTTCAAAATCCAGTCGGTGTCTAAACAGCTTTCATATTCATAAAACCAAACATCTTAAAACACATTATCCATTTTTCTCTTAAGTCAAACGTACTGTGAAAACTTGTGAACAGGTTGAGTGATTCGTGTAAAGTGACACGCGGTCACGTGAGCCGCCACTCACCCGCGGCTCAGCGAGGAGAGGTCGTGGTCAGGAAGGTGCTGCGTGCGATATCGTTAGGCAGTGAGTGCCACACACGTGTGCCAGATGCTAGTCGTGTGCCCCTCCGTCTGAAGGCTGAGAGGTCCGTGTGTGTCCTGGGAGGGGTTTATGTCATCGGCCCCCCAACAGTGAGTACATATACATCCCCTTACCTTATAAAGACAAAAGGGAAGAAAGTAGACCTCACAAAGTTCCAGAAGTCCATATCCATCTCTAGAACATTGAAATGCATTAAGGAAGATAATTATTTCTTTCAACATTACTGAAAAGCCCACAATTCACACAGCAGCAAAAAAAAAAAAAAAAAGCCAAATTTTCCAGAAACGTGTTTCTCTGAGTACTCTGTCTTGTAGGGGGGAGAAAGCAACCTGCGTGTGCTCAAAATACTGTGTGCACTTAAGTATTTCTGTAACTCCTTTCTTCCGTGACTACATTTCCCCTTTGCCTGATTTCTCAGATGAATTTCTTTCATTTCCTAAAAAGCCTGTAGGACAGCTGTATTGAGTAATAAAATGTGGTCCCAATGAATCAGTAAGTCAGAATGACTTCCTTAGAGAACGAGATGCTATTTGAACATATCCCTTCAATTTTAAAGCATATTTTTGCATCTCTGTGTCTAGATTTATGGACTAAATTTAACAACCTGGTTATTAGGGTTACCAGATTTTGCAGTTCTTCTGAAACATTTTTAAAACTTTCTGAGCTTTGCAATTTAAAACTTCTGTCCTTTATGGACGAGGCCTGTCCTCCTGTTACCTCTCTATTGGTGTTTTTTTTTATCTGCCCCGTGCAAGTTTGTGTATCCTGGTCCCAAGGAAGAGAGGTCCAGGTGACTGTTGGGGGTGCATTCTGAGTTGTGTGTACAGCATCCACACTGTTTAGAATCGCCTGCAAGTTTGTTTGCTACGTACAGTTACTTTGTAGAGACTTCCAAGGCCATTCATGTAACAACTAACAATAACTCTCATTTTTCTCTTGGCAAGCACAAAGGCCATTTTCCTTCCTCGAATGTATCTAGAAGCAGTTCTGAAAGCACCCTGTTGATGAATCTCTCCGTGGTGTGATGTCGCGGTGCAAAAGATGTAAAACCTCGCTCTCAGCTTCCTGCAGGAAATTCACCATCTACTTGATGTCAGATAAACTTCTGCTTGTACCACTGTGCCCGCCCTCAACCCCCCCTCCCCCAGAATTTTTGTCGAGTATCTTACTGGACCTCCTTCAGTGTTGATTACAGGATGTCATGAATGTAGGGCTAGTTTTAAATAGGAGCTTTCTGAAACTATTAACTAAAAAGAAGCACTTAATTCATGATGTCAACCAGAACCCCCCACCCCTGATTTCTAGGGTTCCTGGAGGCATAGCTGGAAACCAGTTAGAATTGTACGAGTGCTGTGGTTTGTGTATGCATGTTAATTTCAAGCGATCGGTCTCACTTCATCAAGACTTTAGCTGAAGGTTAATGCAGTTTAGTAAGATTAATCTTGCCCTGTTGTTTTTGTCCTCAGATCGTGAACTCCATTGTTCAAATAGTGATGCTTCAAATGTCATTTGAGAGCCTTCTCTAAAAGCTACAGCTCACATTTATTCCCATTTTTATCTTGCAGTGCACTTGACTTTAGAATACCCCTTCTGTTTTTCGAACATGGTAATTATTTATGGAAATTGGTAAAAGCACTCTGGATTCTGACAGACCTATGTGAGAGCTGTCCTTTTCTTATTGTGTTTGTATGACCCCCAAATTCAGCCTTGTTTTGAAACTATCATTCACCTGTAAATCTGCTTTGTACTACAAAAGTCTGCTTTTTTGGGAATCCTCCCCCAATTCCATCTTGCCACCCTTTGACCTTCAGAGATCGTTCAGACACTATTATTTGCCATTCTTGTATGTGAAACAGAGAAGTCTAAGGATCCTCTCTGAATCTCTGGAAATGATTGTCTAAAGCTGCCTCGTAAGGCAGGAAGGCCCATTTAAAATCTCTCCTGCTCGAGCACAGTGACCACTGAAGTCAGGGGTCTTCACCGGCCTGATGGGGTTGCTGCCTGAAGGTCATTGTTTGTGTTCTTGGGTGTTGATAAGGAAATTAATAGGAAAAATGCACTTAGGCTCCAAAAGGCAGAAATGAGCTTTTCTGTTGTCTGCTTTCTCTCACCCAGGGGAGAGACCGTTCTAACCAGACACCGTCCGGACAGTGCCTCTCGGAAAGGGAACCTAGAGACTCCCTTCCAGCGTACCCCGTGCCCCGCGACAGCCGTGCACAGCCCCCTCGTGGACGTCCCAGCAGTGCCCCCAGCCACCCCGTGGAAGAGCAGCTGCAGGACTCCCGCCCGGACACCTCCGATCCTGGAGCCCTGTGCTGGAGTGGAGACGGAAGGGAGATGCTTCTCCTCCTTGTGAAACGTTTCAGAATAAATGAAGATGGTCTACTCTAGAATCCCATGTAGATATTCTCTATGCATCTGTGTGCTCATCCACCACAGTCCCCTATTTTCTTACAATGAACAGTGGTGTTGGCAGGCACGAGAGCACAGGCATCTGTGGTGTTCCAGACACGTTTGAGACACTGGAGAGAGATTCTCGTGCGTGTCCGAGAGCCTGAAGAGCCGAGCGCCGTGCGGGAGCCGCCGACGCTCAGGAGGACTGGCGGGTAATGTCAGGACACGCGGTGGTGGAGCTGAGGTTGGCAGAGTATTAACACCACAGCCTCTCTGTGTCGTAGGGGGTCTTTAAGGTAGTCCGTACGAGAGCCAAAGGAGGTAGCGTCGGGCACTGTGGAAAGCGGGCTCGCTGGTGCGGGGCCGCGGCCACGTCCTAACTTCTGGGGTGGCCTTCGGGGGCCGTGGGCATTTCCCGTTTGCTCTTTCCGTCCTTCCCATCATCTGTGCTCAGCGAGCCCACAGAGGAAACACGTCTATGGGAGTGCTTATATTCTGTTTCGGAAAAGAGCTAGTTGAACACTAAGACAAGCAGGCTTCTTTGTTTATTCTCAGGACCTTTTTGTAACAGGGCTACATTCTGCAAACTGCTCACCAAGGAAGACTGCCCGTAAATTCTCTAGCCACCGAACCCTCCTGGTCTAGACCCATTTTAGTGATGGCGGGAGAATCCCTGAGCAGGTTTGGGGGCCCTGGTGCTCTGGAACCCTCTGCTCCCCCTCTCCCCCACTTCCATCTGTCCCTCCACCAGCCCAGCAAGTAGATAGATGTCTTTTCTTCTGGGGCCTGGGGACCTCCGCAGGATGAGTACCTTCATTCCCAGAGCGTGGAGGTCCCCAGGCCCCTGGGTGGCGGCGGCTTTATATACCTCTTCCTCAGTCCCGTAAATGCAAGTTTTTGTGGTGGGGGTTAAGGCCCATAACAAAGGATCTTAAACCGTGCAGTGTACGCAGTTAAAATTGTATTCCACAGATATAAATATTTTCTTTTCCTATTACCGTGACACTATGTGTGATGGTAATATTTCTGAGAGTTTCAGATTTTTGCACATATGATTTTATGCATTATCAAAAGTTACTGCTGCCTTGAATGAAAAATGTTCTGTGAAATTTTTTGCAAAAGCTTTACTAGGTTTTTTTTAATTGTGAAATTTTGTAAAGGCAGGAAATGGATTAAAACGAGCATGCTAAATATATTTTTCAAAAAAGCAATAATTTTACATGTACAGAAATTATCCTAACCTTTAATACTGGTGAGAGCGACAGTTTACTTAATACAGTAATGGATTAGTGCAGTTTTTTGTAGAAAATGGGCTTCTGATACAAAGATTTGTTTAAACACGTGCGCACGCACACACACACAAACCCTAAAGTGTGGTTTTCCTGTTCTAATGATTTGTTGAATTATTATTATATTATTATTATTGTTGTTAATGTTGTTATTAGTTAATGTTTGGTTCTGGATTCTACTTGTTACTGAATTTAAATTACTTGAGGTTCCGGTTACGTGGCAACACTTGCAAACAATGCGATGTAACTGACCAGCTTCTCCATACATATGGATGTGCACACACGTATGTATACGTATGTGTGTGTATGTGACGTCTTTACTTATTTTTTCCTGATACTCTTACACCAGATATGTACCAGAATGATCTGTTGTGTCGGTGTAATTAGGAATGTCACGCAGATTCTATCGAGCAGCTGTAATTGACTGTTCTGTATTTTGAGCAAAGTTGCAGAGACACATTCCTCTGTTCACCTTAGAAATCAGAATGCCTTTCTGTTGACTTACGTTTGATCATTTTGATAGTTTCCCCAAAGTAATAACTTCCGCATTTCATTTTCTGGGCTGAAAGTGAATAGTGACAGTTCAGGAATGCACAGGGGCTACTGATCCGGTCCTGTCTTTCTCTGTGTTCTAGCGATTAAAAGCAGTTCTGTACCCAAAGTGACACGGAGGTGTCGTGTCCATTCTTCCTGTTTCGGAAGCGGCACCCGGGAGCCCCGCCGGCAGTCGGAGCTGCCTGGTGGCAAGAGGGGGGCGCGCCGGGGGTCCCATGGGCCGAGCGCGCAGCCCGAGTCCGCTTACAGAAGCGTGTGCCGTGCAGAGCGCAGAAGTAGGTTTGCACGTAACTGAGCAGATGGAGGAGGACCCTCCGAGGACGCCACCCTCCAAGACATGCCGTTCTCGGGCCTGACTGTGGTTTCTTTCTCCCACTGGCCATCAGTATTGTTGGGTTTGTTAATGCGTTGATGTCCGTTTGACCATTGTATTTAATATGATTTGTGTTTTCTTATTTATTTAGCCAATATGTTTTGATTCGCTTTTTTTCGAATGATAATTCCCGCACGATCTCTCCTGTGAGTCCTCTTCTGACTGTTACAGACTCTTCCTGCTACCTCTACCGACCTGCTGTTTCCTCGTTTCTTAACAGGATTTTTACAGTGTTGGCGTCTAATGTAACTTAGACAATAAAGGGTTTGGTTGTCTACACTGCAGCTTCTCCGGGTATCTCCCCGCCCCGCCTGCGCTCCTGGCGCGGCTTCGTTGGTCTGGCTCTCCTCACCCTCTCCTCCTCCCGGCTCACGTCTCTTCCTCGTTGTCCAAGTCAAATAACGCAGAAATAATAGCTTATAGGAATCTTTCAGGTTATTCACTCATATTCCTTAATTTGAAGAATGAACATTTAAATTCTCTGAAAAATCAGCTGGTAAGCCTCTTCCCTGGGACACACTCAGCCCTTCTGCCACTTTCCTGCCTGCTTTGGGAGGGTCTCTTGGCGTCTCAGATGGATACATTTCACGTTGGTCAAAACACAGTCCAGATCTTCAAGGCACGTGGATTTTGCCTTTCCAGTTTTGAAAAGTATTAAATGCTTTGAGAGGTCCCTCCGATACGTACTTATTTTTGAAACCAAGAAAGACACTGGTTTCCTGAAATGCACGTGCCCCAGGAAATTGCTCTGGTTAATAATTACGCGTGGCCGCAGGGTCAGGTGAAGATGTGGAGTTTGCCCAGTGTGTCGAAAGCCATCTTCAGACTTGGCCGCCCTGTCACGGGTTATGTAACGTTATAGAAACATCTAGATAAGGGCACACGCACACATAGATTGAGTAATTGAGCACTGCTTTAGGATGGATGTAGTGTTGAGTGCAGCAAGTAAGAGGTGCCGTCTCTCTCGGTGCCTCCCAGGGAGCTGCTCGTTCTTCCCCCTGAGAGAGCGAGAGCGAGTGAGAGCGCTCATAACCCATGGGATGAGTGTCCCCTGTGCCCTTGGATCACCAAGGGACTACACGTGTCAGTCTGTGTCCAAAAGACACTGCACCTCCTGGATTCTCGTGGCCAGAGTCCCTTTACCAACACTCCTGCTTTAAAGCAAAATACGATCACCCCCCAAACCCCGAGAGGTTTCAATGATGTACAAACAAGAGGGACTGTATTTGTCTAACTTTTCCTTCCCACTTTCTAGACGAAGTAGCATATGCTGTTTTACTGCTTTTAACTTTGGTGAGTTCTAAGTGCAGAGCATTTTGTTCACTGAGAAAAAGAAAAATCACCGGCCAGCACTCCCAGCGGTGGTGTAAGTGCACTCCCGGGCCCCCGCACGCCCGTGTCACGGGACCGAGGGAAGATGTTCATTCTTCACCAACTTTGCTAATTATTCTTTGAGGCAGTAAAATGCAAAAGATCATAGAATTTGTATTTCTTTTTTTTTTTTAAATACAATTTATAACATTATATTTTGTACTCTTTATATTAGAATTTGTAACTAGATTGATGTATTTAACTCTATTTCTGAAAAAATAATTCAATGTTTCAGTTATGTGATAAAAATATTTAGATAAAACATATTCATTCTATTGGAATTTGAAATCAATAAAAAGATCTTGGAGTTCTTGAGATTTGTTAAGATCTTTTTCCCTGGTTTCAGGAGGTGGCCTAAATCCTTTGTCTTGATCTGTGGTTTTCTATATTTGTTGGCAGAACACAAAGCCAAGTGTTGGCACTCTTTCTATAAGCAGAAGAGTTTTAAGCATGATTCACAAGATAATTCATCTAAGACTATGTCAAAATGGCCAGAGTGTTTTTTTTTTTTTTTTTAATCTTTTGTAGACTCCAGGGCATACAACACTGTTTGTTTGTTTTGGAAGGTGATGCTATAGTTCTCGTTTTCTCCTGAAGCTCATCTCTCCATTCCCGCACCAGACGCACACACCATTCGCGCTCTCGCCGTGTAAGCCACGCGGCGTGTACAGGATGGACTCAGAACGAACCCCCAGTCAGATGAAATGATGGCATCAGGAACTTGGGGGTTCCGAGGCACTCACGGAACTTGAATTTAAAAAGATGTAAAGTGTTTTCAAGTTAGAAGGTATGACTATGTCTCCACTGGCAGAAAAGAGAGGAGGTGTGGGTGGGCCCTTGCACATGGCCTTAGGGTTGTGCCATGGAGGAAAGGAGAAGGCCGCACGGGGTGCAGCGCCCCAGGCCTGCGCTGGCGTCTGTCTGGTGGGGAGACAGCACGCCGAGTTCATGCCCCTCTGCTCGACAATGGGAGCACCATCTGAGGGGTTCCCCGAAAGGCTGTTAGGTTTCATAGCGTGCAGAAGCAGACCTCATCGCAGGTGGGGTTTATGGCTCACACTGCTGACAACCTCTCATCCTGGTGGGTGGCTGGTTCTAGGACAGGGTCTTGATTTTAAATGAGGACCTGGCAACACCAAAGTCTGGAGAAGGCAGCTGACATTAACTGAAGAATGAGAGCCTGTGCTAGGACCAAGCGGGAATCCCCGGCCCGAGTCTCCTGGTACCCTCTGATGCAGGGAACTCTTTCCAGAGGACACGGGCGTGGGAGCTCAGGTTCAAACCCAGGGAGACACCTTCCCCAGGCCCGGGCTTTCTACAGGTAGCCATGCTCCTCCCTCCAGGAAGGCACTTTCATTCCGTCTACCTGCCGTCACCGAAGAGCACAGTGAGCCACGGGAGTTGGGCGGAAGGTGGCCAGTGAACATTGCTGTGCTGTAATCTGCCACGTAGCTCCGTGGATGCAGGGACTGGGCGTGGCCACGCTGCACGCAGATGCGCACACACCACAAGCACACACCACACACACTTGAAAAACAAATCCCGCCGCTTACGACAGCACCTTCTTCCCCTGCTGTCTTGCTGTTTGAAAACAACGGTGTGCATTTCTCATCTGGGCTGTTCATGTTCTCAATCTTACCTTTTAAAAGGTGAGTTCTCATTCAAGAGGTTAGCAGAATGATTGAAGGAAAATGGGAAAGCTCTGGTCTCGGCCCATGTGACGAGTTCCTGGACAGTCTCTGCCCGTGGACACACAAGGCCGTGCAGGGCTTCGAGGCCGGGGAAGGGCCATGGGGACCTGGCAGCAGTGATGTCAGGTGACACACCCCTCCAGGTTCCTCTGTGGGAAGAGGAAAGAGTGAAATGAAGATTTTAACGAGAACACTCTTTTTTTCTTTTTTCCGGCTGAAGAAGCTAGTACAGGGAGTCTCTTCCCACGCCCTCTCCTAATGGGACACCGGGTCTCTACAGGGGGCCTCAGACTAAGCCCCGAGCGCATGGCCACCATCCCAAGTTTCAGAGGCCAAGAGGAATCTCGCCTTTTTCTGGACCCGGGTTTGTCAGTGGAGCTGTGTTCAGGGCGGGAGAAACGTCATCCGCACTTGACCTGGGGCTTCACTGTGTGTCCTGATGTCATGCTCACTCCAGTTCGGGGAATTACTGTTAAAGAGTGCTGAACTAGAACGTGTCCAGGACGGGGGATCAGGAATCGAAAGGGGTTGTCTTTTAAAGAAGAAAACCTTCACACAACACGGGTGAGTGGTTGTGAGGTCTTGGAGGGTCACCAAGAGGAAGAGCAAGTGAAGACTCAGGAGTTCACACCGCAGAGCTGCCCCTAGTCAGTGGAAGGCACGGACTGTGGCTCAACATGGAGAATGACCTGAGGGTCAGGCCGTTGAACCATAAGGCCATCTGCCCTTTAAACGGACAAGCTCCCTGACCCCGCAGAGGTCAAACAGAAGCTTGATGTTCTTTTTTGAGGCAATAAATATCCGGGTTCTTGAGCAGAGAGGCAAATTGGAACCAGATGAACGTGCAAGTCTCATCAAAAGATTTCAGACTTCTTGAAAATTGTAGAAATTGTACAAGACATTTTTGACATTATAAATCCATCCAACAAATCCTGGGCACCTGCCACGGCGAAGCGAAGCCCCAGGTGCCAGGTGGGAACGCTGCGCGAAACGGAAGGTGCTCTGGCACTCTCCCACCGGAGGAAGGAGGCGGCATCTGGGGATTTCCATGTTGGGTGGATCCGGGCTATAGGGCGCGGGTGGAGGAGGCATGACCCAACTTGGGGAGAGAGGACAAGGATCTCCTAACCTAACCAAATGCTTATGTGTCACTGCGACCCAGTGGCACCGGCCTGAAACTTTAGAAACAATTTTATAAAATCATTGGGGTGATGACTTGGAATTAAAATTTGCATCTGATCTCAAGCCTTAGTGGGCTTGGGTAATCTGCAAGAAGATTTCGGTGCAGGAGAAAAGAGTGACACGGGAATTTCAGTGAGGAAAAGCCACAGAGAAGTATTTGGGGAAATACCCCACCGTACCTTTAGAACATATTTTGAATTGTCAAATTTGGTAGAAGAAAGGGACTGATCTCATTGTCAATGATTCCTTGAGGATATTAACTCCAAGTGAGGCGTCAGGCAGAGAGATTGGCAGTGGGCCTCCTTGGGCACGATACCGCGACCAAACCCAGCACCGGCTGGACGGCCCGCGCTCCTCAGAGGTAATGTGCGTCTGTGCCGAGTCACAGATCTGCTGTCTTGCAGGTTCGAAGAACCGGAGAAGCCAGAGGTCGACAATCCAGTGGTTGATGGAGGGGAAGCTCAAACATGAGGACAGGGTTGAGAAAGACCTGGGTCAAACAGTTTTGCACAGTGATTCGTCTCCGTGGAGATCTGGTTCATCCCGGAGAGGTAAATTCAGAACCAAGTAACAGGGCGCTGATGTTTGAAAGGACAGCCTCTGCGCTGGGAACGTCAAGTCTCACAGCACTCTTCAAAGTCGGCATTATTAACTCCAGTTTACAGGTGAAAACACAGAAGGTCCCGGGAGGGCACCTTCCTCAAAGGGACACTACCAGTAACTTGTCGACACATGACTGGGGTCCAGGCCTGTTGGGCATGCACGCCTTCTACTCTTGTTTGCCTCGTGCTGTGCATGCAGGTGAGTAATGATGAGGATCTCTATGTGACCTGTTAACCGCTTTCCAAAGCACCAAGACATCCTTACCCCATGGACCACGTGGCAATCCCGAAAGGTAAGGGGTATAGACAATGTCCCCCATGTTCAACAGGTGGGCAGACAACCATCACAGGATCAGAACCAGATGTTTCAGATTTCTGAGCTCTTGTTTCAGGGTCAAAGAGTCTCTTGGTTGACTTTGTGTAAGTTAAGAACTAACACATAGGGATGAAAACACAGATTGGGATTTCTGAGAACCTGGGTGTAAGTCCCAGGTATGTCCTAGACGGAACACGGCATCCATTTTCCAATTTCTCCCAGATTTGGTCTTTCCTTCCCTGTTGGGTCTTTCCTTCATGCTCAAGACATCCTGTTCCCACCAAAAAATCACCACCTTGGTCCCTTGGTCCTCTCTTCCCTCTCCATCCTGTGTGTCCTGCCCTGCCTTTTAAGGCCAGTCTTCCAAAAAAAGTGGTTCATGGTCACTTTACTGTTCCGCATTCTAGCTTTGAAGACCATCACCCACTTTATTGAATTGTCTCCCATTAAGGTTATGAAGGACGTTTTGGTTGAGTATCGTGATTTTTTTCCCTTTTATTCTACGTGTTATTCAAATCTCCTTTGGAAAACACACACATACATTCTTCATAAAACATTTACAACATTTTTGTTTTGTTGCTACCTTTCACTTTGTTGTTATGGTTGTTTTCTCTTGGAATATTTTAAGGAATTCCCAGACATCATGACACTTCAACGGTAAATACTTCATCTCTGAGTGATGTGTTTTCAAAAATCATAAAATAACAGGAATGTTGCATTCCTTGTATTCCATGACGCTTCCATGGGATTTCTTCTCCAGCCCCACCCCCCACTTGGTTTCCCGCACCAGCAACCCTGGTCTTCCTGGCCAGTGTCCTGCCCCTCTGTGCGTCTTTCACCCTGGCCCCCCCGAGGGTCGGGACACGGGTCACCTGCCTCTGCAGTGAAGGCGAGTGCCATGCCCTGGGAGCCTTAGCCACCCTGGGCTCAGCCGGAAATTGGGTACGGGGACTTCACATGCTCCCTCTCTCCTCTCAGGCCTTCCTCCTGCAGATCCATCTCAGGAAATGGCATAGCCACCTGCTGGCTGGTCACCCGTGCTAAAAATAAGTGCATTGTCTTGACTTTCCTCTCTCTCTGTCACACACCTGCCCATTCTGCAGACCAGAATCTGGCCTCTCCCCTGCACTCACTGCCCCAGCCCCAGTCTCTCTCTTCTCTGAGCCCTAGGGATGACCTTGGTCAATTCACTCTTCCTCTGTGGCCACCACAGGAATCTTCTGGAATGCATGTTGGATCTTTCTACTCTCCTGATTGAATTCACCATTAATTTTCTGTATCCTTTAAAAAAATGCTGAATTCATTTGTGTGCCGTCGTGCAAAGTATCCTACAATACCAATTGACTTGCGTTTCTCAAAGGTGCCCGGCTCTTGCATACATTCTTTGCCTTCTTTCCTCCAAGACTCAGGTCAAGGAGACCCCCTCCCACCCCCAAGGAAGCCTCTGCTGGGCCCACCCTCTTTTCCTGTACCCCCCACCCCACCCCCAGGTGGGCACCTGCTTCTCCTCTGGGTCCCCTGTAGCATACTGGGATCCCTTCACTGTTCTTATCGTAACATTTGAAAGTAGGTAGACCCCCTCCGCTTCTCCTACTGAGCCCTGAGTTGTTGGAAGGCAGAGAGGTTGGGCTGCTTTAAAGCCAAGTCCCTAGTAGAGCCCCAGTGTTTGGTTCTTCAATCAGGATCCAACAGTTAGTGTGTGCCTCAGTTTCCACAGCCATACAGGGATGACCCATCTCAATCCGTCTCCCTCCCACTCCTACTGTGCCAAGTGGCATTATGGGCTGCATTCTGTAACCTTTAATGTGATACATAAATGCAAGTTGGAATTACTTTCCAGAAATTTACATAACAATGATTTTTCCAGTTCCGTAAAATCGTCATTAAATAACATGGTCTCTCTGCACCAGCTTTTTAAAAAGTCGGTATTGCATTTATGAATCGGGAAATTTCCATTACTTACTTGACACACTTAAACATGGGTCGTTTTCCCTTGCTCACAAAGTTTTCTGACCAGCCAAACATAGTTGTATGCCTTGTATCCACAAAGGTTAAGACTAAAAAAAGCAAGCTGATCACACTCTTAATGAAATATAATGTGTTTTATGTGTAGTATTATTTAACGATAATTAAGGAAGAGCTGACTACTCTCTGTAGACAGAAATCACTTTGCGAACACCAAGTGAGCAGTCCCAGAGGCTTAGATCTGCATTTAGGTCCACCGCTTGCCTTTAGATTTGTCTGCTGGGATGCATTCCGTCATCAGGCTCTTACTAGGGCTGTTCAAGAGAGAAGGTTAACTAATTTCTACACATTTCATATAGGAAGTGAGCTAGCTCTTGCTAGGGCTTGTAAATTAACCAAGCCCCTTCAGGTATGTCCTGGTCATTCAGCAACGGTGGCAGACTCTGAAAAAAGGGTTTTTTGTTCATTATCCCGGGCAAGAAAGGTTGGGCCTTCCCAGGGGAGACTGGGCGCAGCTCCTGGGACCTCTCTGCGCGTCACTGGGGAGCGTCAGGGGCGGCTCTTTTCTGGATGTGCTTCTGTTCGGTGGCGGGCAGTGGAGAGAGCAGTGGCTATGGGGCCAGAGGGCCAGTACGAGCTGGCTCAGGCTGTCAGGGGGTGAGGGGCAAGGGGGCGAGGCTGCCCAAGCGACCTCCAGGGGTTCGTTCATGCCCTCCGAGGGTTTCAGTGCCGGCCTGGGATGGGCTCTCCCAAGGATCCTGTAGGAGATGGCCCTGTTCTGTGGTTCTAGCACCAGGACATGTGTGAGCAATCGCCCAGCTTGGAGAGCGTGGGCGTGCGGGAGGGAAGGGCGGGCAGCTCAGAAACCCCACTGCTTCCTGCTAATTTCCCAAAGAAGAAAACTGGCTCCTGTCCTTCGGTTATCTTCGTAGCCTGAAGTCAAGTAGATGCCTGGGATTTATTAACACACAGGCTGGTAGATCATCATGGAAAGCACTTCTCCGTGCCTCTGGGATGTGCGGTTGGCCTTGTAACGTGGCGGCCACCTACGTGGGCTCGCCGCCCATCGCGCCCCAGCTCTACTCTCAAACATCCGCCCCGGATCCCCGTGTGTTTTCAGCTTTGCCGAAGCTCTGTTAGGTCTTCCCGGAAGCTTGGTGCAGGCTAACATGGTCATGAATCGTGTAACGCTTCATCCCCATCACCTCCCTTCGGTTTGGGATGATCCGCTATAGAAAGAAAGCCAACAGTTATTCAAGGACATAGTGAAAAGCCGTGTCCCTGTTACGAAGATACATTAAGGTTTGGGTTAGGGAGTTGCCTTAAGTTAATTTAAAATCAGACCGTCAAAGAACTTGAAGGTTGAAAGACCTCTTAGAGACTGTGTTGTCCAAAATTCTTGTTTATCCGGCTGGGGACCGGTCTGGAGGGGTTATGGACGGCCAGCCGTGGCGGTCTGCCGTTTTATTGTGTTTTGTGGTCTTAGGCAGTAAGTGTTCTCTTGGTCCTTCTGGCTTCATGCTTTGGGGGTCTTTGTCATTTCTACTGCATTTTATCCTCTCCTTTCCCCTCAGGTTTGCATTCCTCACTCTTCTTGGTTTAACTTCCCCCGAGTGATCTCGAGGTGTCCTGAGGCCGTTGGGAACACAGTGTTCCTATGTTCTTCAGTTAAAGCTTCTGTACGGATCTGGTCTCTGACAACGTCAGAAGCCAAGTACAAGCCCTAGACTGACTCTGAAGTAGGAACACACGACCTCCCCGTGGGCCTCCCTGGAAGCTCACATCCGCATCGCACGCGGGCATTTCTTATCCTTCTCAGCTGTCCTTTGCTGTCCGCTGGTAGCGTGCAGGATGTGGCTCCGGGGCCGAATTCCCGGAATCTGCATAGATGCGGCCACAGAGCCAAGTGCGGGAAGCCGGCCACCCCGCAGCCGTGGCCCTGCTTCTGTTCTCCTCCCTGGTGCTTCTCCAGAAGCAAGTCGCCCTGAAGTTGCCCTCTCCCACCACTAGATGGTGGATGGTGGTCAGACATGAATGTAAAGTAACCCCGTTTCAGAGTCATCCCTTCTTCATTGTTGTGTACCGCGACCGAGTACTGAGCACCTGCCACGTGCGGGAGTGCGGGCTCGCTGCTGGCCGAGGCGGCCCCAAGGTGAAGGCAGATGAAGGGGCTCAGGCTGCACCGTCCTTGGCCGGGGAGCAGGGATGGCATTCCTCCCTCCCATCCTCTGACACGAGCACCTGCTGTGTGTCTCGCTTGGGTCCCGGCACCTGGGACGCCGGGGCACATTGGAGGCTGAGCTCCCATCTCTCGAGGGCTTTTACATTCTTCTGGGGGATACATGGTGGCCGAAGACACACACAAACCCCAGAATGCGAGAAGTGCAAGGAGCAGAGAAAGGCCAGGAGTCAGGAAGAAGAGAAGACAGGAGGGCTGTCAGGGCCTCTGTTTCTCCCAGACTGGGAGGATGACGTCCATGAAAGACATCAGAGGGCCCCGAGAAGAGGGTCCAGACCGAGGGAGAGAAGAACCAAGGGCTGGAGGGGAAGCCATTTGGGGCAACAGCCCAGGAGGCCAGAGAGGCTCAGCACAGCTGGGAGGGGTGCGGGGTCCGAGAGGGCACAGGCAGGGGAAGGCCCCAAGAACAGTCACAGGTGGGGTGAGGCCTTCCACCTGTGGGTTTTGGGGACACAGTCTGTCTCCCCACGAAAAGCCTGGGGAAGGAGAGAGAGGGCAGACTTTGCTGTGGGGGGTGCTGGTCCTGCAGAGACATGACCCAGGGACAGTGCATGGGAACGGAGGGAGGCAGAAACAGCTGCTTCCATTTTGCCTGGTGTCGGCCTTCCGAGGACCGGCTCTACCAGACGCTGAACCTTTCAGGTGCCGCCATGAGCTGCACCCTCAGCGCCTTACGATCCGGGGATGTAAGGACCTGCGGGGGCTGGGCAAGGGCATCCTCGGCTGAGCGCAGAGTTGACATGGGTGACAGGGGTCAGGCCGCTGATTTGCTTGTCACAGGCTCTGCGGCTGTTTACTCCCAAATGTTTCATGACGAATGTGCGAGTTAATGAGTTGTGTTAAGGTGAAAGGTGAGAATTGACCATTGAGAACAAGTGATGGCAGAGAAGAGCAGGCACCAGGCTGGGGTCTCAGGGTCCTACGTCGTCTGCTGTTCCCGCCACGCAGGTGTGGTGATGCTCACCCTGCCCGCTGTGTCCACTTGGCTTGGCCAGCACCCAGGATCCTGGCCAGGGGAGTCTGGGGACTGAGGCAGAGGCCCCTTTGGATCCCACTAAGGCGAGGCAGGAGGGACGGCCGGTGTTCCGGGGACACGTGGTTGGAGGCCCAGGGGCAGGACACAGCCCCCTCCACAGCAGACAATTTGTCTGTGATGAGTGACTCCAGACAACTGTGGGTTTTCCTCACTTTTTTAATGGTAAAATCACTGGAAGATTCTGGAAAACAGCTCTTTTTTTTTTTAATTTTTTTATTGTTATGTTAATCCCCATACATTACATCATTAGTTTTAGATATAGTGCTCCATGATTCATTGTTTGTGCATAACACCCAGTGCTCCATGCAGAACGTGCCCTCCTCAATACCCATCACCAGGCTAACCCATCCTCCC
>NW_022589730.1:2962152-2996806 GCF_004348235.1 Phoca vitulina
CTCCAGCAACCCTCAGTTTGTTTCCTGAGATTAAGAATTCCTCATATCAGTGAGGTCATATGATACATGTCTTTCTCTGACTTATTTCGCTCAGCATAATACCCTCCAGTTCCATCCACGTCGTTGCAAATGGCAAGATCTTATTCCTTTTGATGGCTGCATAATATTCCATTGTATATATATACCACATCTTCTTTATCCATTCATCTGTTGATGGACATCTTGGCTCTTTCCACAGTTTGGCTATTGTGGACATTGCTGCTATAAACATCGGGGTGCACGTAGCCTTTCGGGTCCCTACTTTTTTATCTTTGGGGTAAATACCCAGTAGTGCAATTGCTGGATCATATGGTAGCTCTATTTTCAACTTTTTGAGGAACCTCCATACTGTTCTGGAAAACAGCTCTTAATGAATGAGTCAAATGTAAGTGATTAAACTTATAAGATCTTTCTAGATTTTCAAACTTAAGTATGTTTCTAGATAAAAGCTTGGCAGTGAGTCTACCCAGAAGCATAATTAATTCCACTAACGCTAGAAATATTTCTGAGTTGGGGAAGACTCATATCTAATATTTTTGGTCATCATTTTACAATAATGCTGAAGCCCAACCTAAATCCTGTATTTTTCCATATATTAGTCAGTAAACATGCAACATCATCTACATCCCGGGAAGTATGCTACCTGTATGTGGTGGATAAAACATTATCCTTGATGAAACATTTGTGCTTCTGGAAACTTCTTTCCTTAGATCTTTCTCAGCATGTGTCCTCACTTCAGTCAACTCCTGGCTTGATGCCCCTTTCAGAGGTGCCCCCACAAGAGACAGATCCTGATGCTATCACCATCATCACCACCATCACCATCACCATCACCACTATCACCACCACCATCACCATCACGATCCTCATCATCTCCATCCTCATCATTATCATCACCACCATCCTCATCACCATCCTTATCACCACCATCACCATCATCACCATCATCACCATCACTATCACCACCACACCATCATCACCACCATCACCACCATCTTCCTTCTCATCACCATCATCATCACTACTACCGTCACCATCACCATCACCACCACCACCATCACCCATCATCACCATCCTCATCATCTCCATCCTCATCATCACAATCACCACCATCCTCATCATCATCACCATCACCACCATCTTCCTTCTCATCACCATCACCATCACCATCACCACCATCAACACCAGCACCATCAGCCTCCTCACCATCATCACCATCACTGCCATCATCACCATTATCATCACCACCATCACCACTAACCCTACCATCACCACCATCATCACCATCACTATCTCACCACTATTATCATCATCACAATTATCACCACCACTATCACCATCATCACTGCCATCACCACCATCACCATATCACCATCACCATCATCATCACCAACACCGCCATCACCACCACCACCACCATCACCATCACACCATCACCATCATCATCACCATCATCAGCATTATAACCATCATCACCGTCACCACCATCATTCTCATCATTGCCATCATCCTCATATGTAAGTGAGCGTCCTAGATGAAAATAAAATAGCTGGAAAATTAGAACGCAGATTTAGGGAGGAGGTAAGATGGAAAATGAAGATTTGTGTGTGACTAATTACTCATGGCTAAAGCCAGGAAAATGTGTGAGCTCCCTAAGGAAAAAACAAAAAGAAAAAAGAGGTCAAAGTGCCAATAGGTGATGATGCTCCTATAGGAGTGAAGGAACGTAGCCAGTCTCAGGTTTAGACAGAGCTGCCAGGGAGGGGAGCATTACATGCCGAAGTGAGGTCCAGGCAAACATGAACTCCGATGAGGCCCTTGTGATTTGAAGAGACCCATCCTTGTTGGTGTGAGGGTGGGGTTTCTGTGGGGCAGTGGGGTGGGTTCCCCAGGTGGAGCACACCCCATACAGCACCAGATGGGATAGAACGTCCAGCACCCAACTGCGTGTGCAGCTCCGTGCAGCGCGTGGACGTCAGGCCCTTTGCTGGACATCTGCGGGCTTGTAATGAACCAAAGTAAGGAGCCCCTTCTGAAATGTTTGCTTGGAGACATAGAATGTAAACCTGCACTGTTAAAGGAAAGCATTTAGAAGCCCCTTAAATCAGTTCTGTAATTTGGAAATGGTCTCTTGGCAGAGGGTTGTCACCGGGGATTTCCAGCTTCTTTTCTCAGAGTGCTACTTTAGGAAATGACACAGAAGTGTCCATTACAGTGTAACACCGCAGGGGGGAATAGTGACCTCGCTGCAGGGATGATAGGGATAGGTGTACCTTGGAGAGACTGCTGCAATAAGCTGCATATTGCCATAAAGTGAGTCAAATGAACTTTTTGGTTTCCCAATGCATATAAAAGTTATGTTTACACTATACTAGTCTATAAAGTGTAAGATAGCATTATGTCTAAAAAATAATGTGTATACGTTAATTAAAATACTTTATCACTAAAAAATGCTAACCATCATCATCGCTTTCAGTGGTTCACAATCATTGATCACAGATTACCATAACACCTATAATAGTAATGAAAACTATGAAAATAGTTTGAAATACTGCAAGAATTACCAAACTGTGACACAGAGACACAAAGTGAGCAAACGCTGTTGGAAGAAATGGAGCTGATAGACTTGCTCAACACATGGTTGCCACAAACCTTTAATTTGTAAAAAAATGCACTATCTGTCAAGTGTAATAAAGCAAAGAACAATGTATCCTGATGTATTGCAATGAGTTTATATTGTCACTGAAATATTTTATTAAAATAATTGCAAGGCAAATAGGTAAAGTGATTGTAATATAAAATGGCTGGCATTGATAAGCTTGTTTATTATTTTTGTTATATAACCATGAGCTGGTATGTTGGGAAAAGCTTCTGGAGGGCAGGGCCATGGGTCGGTGTCTGATACCTCACAGCAGATGGGCTCTCTGGTGAAGGATGGGCGGAGCAGGGGGAGGAGTGGGAGGGAAGGAGCGGAAGGAGGGAAAATGAAATTGTAGTGTCTCTAAAATATTTGAAATGTGCTTACATGTCCTACGCTGGATCGATTCCATCTGGAGATTTGGAAACACATTGCAAATGAGAAGCACTGTCGGTGACCTTAGTGGGGTTGGGAAAATTGAGGAAGTACCAGGAAATAGATGAATGTCACTCTAGTTCTCAAAAATAGTAAGGTAGGAGATCCGCACAGTGCATACCCGTTTGCTTGAGGAGCCTTCTGGAAGACATAATTAAAGAGATGGTCTGTGAGCACCTGGCACAGAAAACAGTTCACGAGGAACAATGTCACGGCCCCTCTGGATCTTCACCTATCTGTCCCGAGCTGCGGTATAATGGCATTCTGAGAATGTCTGATGAATAAATAATAATTGTTGAAACAAGCATTGTGAGTCTAACTGCATTTCCCCCTTTGAAAACTTAAAAAAAATTAGTCAATGAAAAAATTGAGAGGAATTATATATCTGGACTGCAGCAAGGTAGTCTTGTAGCCAGCTAGTCTTGTAGAAAAATAAAAAATGTGAGCTGGGCTTTAATACGGATGAGACCTCTTCATGAGTTATATATTTGTTCATACAGAATATATTTTTGTTTGTTTTTAAAGATTTTATTTTTTTTGGGGCGCCTGGGTGGCTCAGTCGTTAAGCGTCTGCCTTCGGCTCAGGTCATGATCCCAGGGTCCTGGGATCGAGCCCCGCATTGGGCTCCCTGCTCAGCGGGAAGCCTGCTTCTCCCTCTCCGATTCCCCTTGCTTGTGTTCCCTCTCTCGCTATGTCTCTCTCTGTCAAATAAATAAATAAAATCTTTAAAAAAAAAAAAAAAAAGATTTTATTTTTTTTTAAGCAATCTCTATACCCAGGATGGGGCTTGAACCTATCATCCCAAGATCAAGAATCGCATGCTCTATCGACTGAGCCAGCCAGGCGCCCCAAAAAGATATTTAATGGATACCTATGGAAATACATTTTTAAGATGGGCATCCTGATTTAGCTCTGGAGGAACTCTTACCTGAAGTAATGTTGAAGCTGAGCCCAGAAGGATAACTAGTAATTTGCAGGGGGGAGGGTCAGGGAAGAGCATTCCAGAGGGAAGGGAAATGAAAGGTTGTGTGTGCAGGGGGAGAATGGGGAGGTAGAGTCAGAAATGGAGCATCCAGAAATGAAGGACATATGGGTGATGGTAGGGGCAGGACTTCTGGTCTTGATGCTAAGTGAAAACATGAGACACTGACTTTTTTTAAAGCAGATTATGACATGAATTATATTTTTTAAAAGCTCAGCATGCTGCTGGGTGAAGAGGGGATTGGAAGGAGCAGACCCCTAAAGTACGGGGCAGAGGGGATGACAGCTTGGCTTAAGGAGAGACAGGGAAGAAGCAAGAATTGGCCAATATTGCCATGCGCTGGGAGGCAAATGTGGCAAGATTTTGTAATGGATGGGACGAGATGGGGACCCGGCTGAGGGAAGTGTGAGGCTGACTGCCCAAAGGGCCACTTTCTGAGTAGGGAGTCCCCGAAGTAGGAAGCTGAAGGGTGGGCTGTTGCTGGAGTGCGGGGGTGGGGTGGATGGCGACACTGTGGGTGGCACTCTGATGGGCTCTGTGTTCTTCGTGTTCATCTGATGACTCAGATGAAGATGTAAAGACATGGAAGTCAGATTTTTAGGTGACAGATGCTAAGAGAGATGAAAAGGATCCCAGTGGCAAACAACTCGAGGACAAGCACCTTGCTCCTGGGCCTTGAATGGCTCATCCCCACCTGCAGGCTCCAGCCCATGAACGTCACCGCACTGCTCTGAAGTGGAGAAGGAAAGAAAGACAGTATGTGAAGGAAAAGGCCCTGATCCCTTGTAATCCTCACCCCAAAAGTCCCACCCTCGATAGGGAGGACCCATTGCATTGGCTTAACAGCCCAGGTGTCTGTCAACGCCCCCTCCTAAAGTGGGCTGGGGGTGGGGCTCCCAGAGGAGGCGAATTAACTAAAGCATGCTGTTTCCATGATTCAGGTGTCTGGAACTTTCCAGCCCCTGTCATGGCACACGCATGTTAATGGGGACATACTGAAACAAGCAAGCGACATCGGGCGCTTGATTGCACTCCACACTCTTCACTGTGCTCTCACCCTGCTCTCTGCAAGGCTCTGGGCGGCACGGCAGGGGAATATGTTTACCTCCGCTTTACAGTTTGGAAAACTGGAGGCATGGAAAGGGTGTGCTTCGCTGGCAGCCCCTTGCAATGAGCGGGAGCTGGGGCCGGCAAGTGCCCAGGTTCTCTCTCTCTAGGCTCCTGCTCTTTCTTCTTGACCACACTCATCTGCTTTGATTGTTCGCCAATATGCCGTTTTCCCTGGGGTTCTAGGATGGGCTGGGAGGCTCCACCCGTGTCTGGGGACTTACGGATGCTGGGCCAGTGAGACTGAGTGAGGAGGGAGGGGTGCCTCGTCTGCACGCCCCCCCGGGACACGGACGCGTGTGCACCTGCGGTTGAGCGCGCAGGTCCACCTCTGGCTGCAGACATGCTCCCCCTGTGCCTCCGTAGACAAGGAGATGGCATGCCACATAAAGCAATGTTGTCCAGAAGCCACTGGATGATGTCTGTGATTCTTCTGAGATAGTGTGTCCTTCCTTGCGAGGCATTCACTTACACACACTCTAGACAAGAAGGAAGTCAAAGGTAAAGCAATTTAAGTAAAGCAATTGTTACAGCCCTCTGTTCTTTGTGTTAGATACATGCCCGTTACGTATTGTCATAAGTTGCTTGGTGTTTGTTTTCCCACATGAAAGTGATTTCGTGTCACGTTTGTAGCAGGACAGCTGTCTGGTGTTAGGGTCGGGGGGAAGCCAGGCTAGTTCTTCCAGGGACGTTGGGGTGTTATAGCCAACACGTGTGGGAGCACAGGCAGGTTACAGAGTGACACAGGGACAGGAATCATTCCCACGACCTGAGGATAGGGCAAGGCTGACATCTGGAGCCTCTGTTAGAGATGCTGCCCGCTCCCGGGGACTTTCCCGGGGAAGCACACCCGAGTCCCTGTTACATCCATTCAAGTCCTTTCTCTTTTGACAAATGATCCTTTTATAGGTTTGTCTTGGCAGCAACACCCAAACCATGCAAGTGATTTGGAAAAAAAAAAAAAAAAGTGGACGTTTCCAGTAATCCGGCATGGAGAAAGCACGGTTACACCAGCCTGCTTTCGGTGCACTTGGCTTCACCGTAGAAATGAGGTTAATGAAAGAAATACTTTTCACAGGGGGAAATGTCATGGAAGTGGCCTTAATATCGATGAGGATAAAAGTGATGAGAGGAAGCTCAGCCGGCGGGCGAGGTGTCCCTGGCGGGGCCATTGTCACGGGCTGGCGTGCTCCGAGCCTCTGCTTCTCCTCACGAGATGCCACCAGTTTCCCTGGGAGGCGGGCATCCTGCGTCTTCGGAGAGGCCACCATCTGCGAGTGCCTCCCCGTCACCCTGTGCCGCGGAGGTGGCTCGGTGTCCCTCAGAGACTAAGATGTCTGGCCTCCGCTACCAAACATCCCCGTGGTCCCCCAGCAGCCGTCTTGTTGTAGATGGCACGTGGCCGCCTTCACAGCAGCCCCCCGGTTATTTCGGGACGTGTCACCGTGGCGAGTGCCCGCCGGGCTAGTGAGTAACCACTGTCCAGGCGGTGTCGCGTCCCTCTGTAGACTGAGTAACAGTATTCTCTTAAATGAGTTGGTAGAAAAGCCCATCAGTGGGTGGGGTATTATGTGTGCTCTCTCTCCAGCTAACGATGAACTGTTAAACCCTTGCAACGTGCCCCTCAAAGTCAAGCACATTCTCCCATCTCCCGGTGGCTGGTAGACAGCATTTTTTTTCTGTTAGGTTCAGGAACGGAGCTCGGTGTCAGGCTTTGGAAACAAATGGACGGGGCCGATCACAGGCTGATGGAGGAAAACCCGCTCTCACGACCACAGCTGTATGTCTCCATCTGCCTTCCTCCGCTGTGGGCTTGTAGGTTTGTTTTGTTTTTTTTTCTTCTGCTGCTTCTTCTTTTTTTAGCTTTCACTACTAGCAACCATTTTTCCTTTTCAGTTTATTTTTTATTCCAAATGGCTTCCCTTTAATATCAGGCTAAACATGTTACTTTTTTAAAAAATGAGAAAAGACAGGTAAGCCAGAGAAAAGGTAACAGCCTGAAATCCTATAATGAAGAGACAACTGCTGTTAGCATTTGGTAAATATGACTCCAAGTGGTGTTTATATATGATATGGTAACATATAATAGGATACAATGTACTATATTCTCCAAATGAGATATTTTACATACTGGTTTATAACCTGTTTATTTCATCTGTTATGTGAGCATCTTCCGTGCTTATAGATTTTTATCGACAATATCATTTTTAGTGGTGGCAAAGCGGTTTGTATTGTGGATATATTATCCACGTACCCACTTCTGTTTTGACGGGCCTATAGATTATTTCCTACTTAAAGTAATTAATATCAACAAAGCTCTGAGGAGCACCTTTGCTCCCCCATCTCTGTGCAACACTCCATTCTTTCTCTGGTAGGTTCCCTGGATACAAAACTGCTACCCTTTTGTTAAAATGCTGCCGATACGTCGTGTCAAGCGGCCCTTCAGCAAGGGCTTTCTCTGCTCTGCTTGGGTATGGAGGGCCCATCCTCACAGCTGTGCCAACTGTCTCCCCAAACACCGTCATTCATGTCCTTCCTTTTGCATTGGGTTTTTACTGACCATGTCAGTTACTGTCTAATTGCTACCCTGGTTTGGGGCCAATTCTCTCATCTCTGGTTAAAACGTAGAAGGCACCAATTCGAATGGTACAGCCATGTCTGCATTCTAGTGACCAGGAGTGAGTCCTGCCCGATAATCTGAAAATTACCTCCCTTCCATTCTCTTTGCCTTGACATTTGTTCTGAGCCTCTGCACAGAACCACTTGCCATCTGCGTTGTCAGCAGCGTGGAGATGGTCTGCGCCACCCCAGATACCCGCGTTGTATAGGAGCGTGTGGTGTCGGCCGCATTCTTGCAAAACCTTGCCTCCCTGATTGAGCCTTTCATTTGTGTTCAATTCATTTTTCAATCAAATTCCTGAAAGTTTCCACTGTTTTTCTCCAGGTATTAAATGCTGATGGTGTGGTAGACATTCGCCTCTACCCCATAATTTGTTTAGCGCTTTGTGCAATAGATTTCATTAAAAAAAAAAAAAAAAAAGGTTTATTTGTTTTGACAGGTCCATGTGCCACCATCGTGTTGTGGCATGAACATGTCATAATATAAAATAGTCCCTGCAATTAGCTCGGTGGTACAATGACGTAGAAACAGCTGCCTTATAATTTCTGAGAATTCGAAACTCAACCCCAGTGCTCCCTATAAACACCCTCATTTATGAGATGGATGTTTTCTCGGGTTTCAGTAGGGACAGGAGCCAAGATGAACTGCCGGCCTCTTTCACCAGCAGGCTGTAGAGGTGGCCGCCTCGCAGAAGGGACAGCGGGTCCAGCAGGACAGCGCCCGCGGTCAGTGAGCGCCCACGGGGTCGCCTGGCCACGGCGGGTCGGGGGAGGCGTCCTCCCGCCGGCTGCAGCAGGGAAGAAAGGCTTTGAGGGTCTGCATCCTCCATATCTTGGCCACGGTTTGGGTTTATATCCACACTATATACTTACTTGTATTTCTACTAATTTCTTCCAGAATAGTAATTCTTTCTCCTATTTCGTGACATTTCGGGTTCCATTCTAGCTTTCGTTGGAATATTGTTTTTAAAGTTATGGGATAAAGATTCAGCCAACGACAAGTCTCCTTATCCTCTTCGTCCCCCATGCACCCCGGGTTCTCTGGAGGAGGTGCGGTAGCTCACTGACTTTGCGGGCATAAATCACGTGCCACGTGAACAGCAGAAACAGGGTTCTTCACTTGCTTTAAAGCACCATCGAAACATCTGACTGTTTCAGACCATTGGGAGGCTTGTTTTATGTCTTTGCAATTGTTAAGTAAAAATAGAGACCATATTATTGTCTGTGTTTGGTAAAATGTCTTACTCACTTAACATGCTTTATAAATAATAACATTAATAATAGTGCAGTTGGATCACTAAATGTCTTCTGATTTTTTTTTTTTTTTTCCCTCACCAAGTTCAGGGCTGGCTTTTCATTCTGTCCTCTTCCCACTCACCCGTGCTTTTTGTGGCATTTTAATGAGTTATTTTAGTCTTAAACATATTGTTGTGCTCTTCATATACCCATCTTGTTTTTATCTACTTCTTAAGGATGATTTTATTATTTACATTTTGGAGATTCAGAGATACTAGTATCACCACTCTGAGGTTCAGAGAGGTTAGCAAACTTGCCAAACTTCACCCGATTAACAGGTGGCAGAAACAGGATTTGAACTTGGGTCTGTCTGATCGTCTTCGTGGAAGCGCTTTGCAGCTGTGACGCCCCAGGGGACCAGGCTGGACAGCTTAGAGCTGCCGGGCTTGCCAGTGTTATGGGGCACTTGGCTGCTCACAGGGAACCATCTCGAACAATATGAATATCACTTTTTTTGGAAATCAAAGGCATTGTTAGTCAATGCAACCGCCATAATCCTTGTCACTTTACTATTCGTTTTACTGGTGGGTTCTGTGAGCCCACCACCTGCCACGTGCTCAGTGTCATGTGGGCTCAGGGCGTCAGACACGTGTAGGTGGCCTCATCCATCCATTAAGACAACTGGCACAGAGAGGAGACAGCTGTGGTTTCTGACTCAGGGAGCCCAGAGTCCAGACAAGCGGGGACAGGTAGGCCTGTCCTTCGTCCATGTTGTGATCCTGGAATGGACGGGAAGGTGGAAGGTGTCATAACAGCCCAGGGGGCTTCCTGAGGAGCGCTCCCCGAAGGCTGGTGCGAGGCGGCCATGGTGAAGTGGGGCAGAGCAGTAAGAGAGGAAGAGCACTGTATGGGGCATTCCAGCTCTTTCCAATGAGTTCTGTGGCTTAAGAAAACCAGAAAAAGAAAAAGGAAAGAAAAGAAAACCAGGCCCACCTTGTAAAACCTACCCCTCTCGAAAGGTAGATCTGAGCATCTGATGGGGCATTTTCTGAAAATCATAAGCCAGTGCACAAATGTAAAATCGTTTACTCTTATCATTACTGACGTAGCCATTTGAAAGCTTTAAAACATTCACCTTTGAGTAGACCTGTATAACTAAGAAGTCTAACAGTTTGAGTCTTTAGAAAATATCAATGAAAGTATTTGAACAAAGTTTTTTTTTTTTTTGTACCAGTTGAGACCTGATTTGTGGCCCAGTATGTGATCTATTCTGGAGAATGTTCCATGTGCACTCGAGAAGAATGTGTATTCTGTTGCTTTGGGATGGGATGCTCTGAATATATCTGTGAAGTCCATCTGGTCTGGTGTGTCATTCAAAGCCCTTGTTTCCTTATTGATCTTCTGCTTAGGTGATCTGTCCATTGCAGTGAGTGGGTTGTTCAAGTCCCCCACTATTATTGTATTGTTGATGATGTGTTTCTTTAATTTTGTTATTAATTGGTTTATATATTTGGCTGCTCCCAAGTTAAGGGGATAAATATGCAACGTTCTGACTCCTAATGTCTCTTTGTCTTTGTTTGGTAGATTGATTGCTTTTCTTCAACAAGGGAGAACTGTGAATAAACTCTTCCTCAAGGCCAAGTATTTCTTCATGCTTTGGTCAAAACTCTGGTGTTAATATAGGGATCCTTGAGCTGGTTCCATGTTGGTTACCCTTTTCCATATAAGTAAGAGCAGAGTTCTGTACTAGCAAAACTTTAGAATGTAAAACACAGACATACAGCCTCTCAAATAATTTCCAAATAAAGCCACTGTGCAAATGTCTTGCTGCCCTGGGTCAGTCTCGATCCCCGCTGGTTGCCCTTTGTTCCTGATTGTGAGGTTGTGGAAAATGCCTACCTTTGAGCTCATACTTCCTATCATCAACCCAACAGGAGAAAGATGCCTGTCTTGAAGGGTTATGTGAACCGCACTGACTGACGTTGTACCTCATAAAGACAAAATATGACAGCACGAAAGGCGAGGTGGTCACATTACTATCTTTTGATTTCAGTGTTGTATTTTCAAGAGGCCCTGGGAGTGAGTCCTGTGAGGCTGCCTGGATTTCTTTTAAGTTCTGGTCAGGTGAATGAGAGAACTTGAATTATTGAAGTAATAAATCATACTCAAAATCTATCACTTGGACCTGAAATGAGGGTCAACATGTCCAGCTACTGAGGTGAATTTTCTCACGTGGACTTGACTGTGGATGCATCTCTGTGTTGTGTGTTACAGGGTGGACAATATGATAGGCCGTTACTGGGCCATTACTGGGCCATCACTGGGCCTGCTTTCCTTCTCAAATGGTCCCAGAAAATGTAAGGGTGACCCGAGAGGACCCAGGATGGGTGTTCTTAGTATTGAACACATTTCTGTTGGATCATTTCTTTACTAGCCTTGCCACTATGGCCACAGAGATTTAAATTTTGAAGCAAACAGAAACATAACCACCCAACTCCATATAATCTGCATCTGTCTGTATCTATAAAGGGACGTGTAATGGTGTCTATAACTAAGTCTGTATCCATATTGTATTATGTGTGTATGAATGTGACATAGATACGGAATATGTATGTTTGATAATAGAAGAAAACAAGGAGGAGAAAAGTAACAAGAAGGTTAGGATGCTGTTGTGTTTTAAGCATTTGAAAGTGAAGGTAAATTTTTGCATTTCCCTTTTACTGGATTCAGAATTGATGAATGTGAATTCTGGGCGTGATGGAAGCTTCTGTGCAAAGAGTGGATTTGTGGAGAGTCACTAACAAGTGAGCTGGTTTGGAAAACCTTTGCGATTCTCTGTCTTCACTTGACACAGCCCTGCTCCTTCCTGAGGGGATGGTGAGCAGGACTTCTCAGTGCCTTTATCCAAGTAAACCAAAGGCCCTCACCCTGTGATAATACAGCTTGGTTTACTTCTTGCAGCCTGTTCCTGTCAAACCCCCAAGTTTGTGCCAAATCCTAAGCTCATGTGAGGCTAGGGGTAGCAGGACCCTGTTTATTTTCTGTTTTTTTTTTTTTTTAAAGATTTTATTTATTTATTTGACAGAAAGAGACATAGTGAGAGCAGGAACACAAGCAGGGGGAGTGGGAGAGGGAGAAGCAGGCTTCCCGCGGAGCAGGGAGCCCGATGTGGGACTCGATCCCAGGACCCTGGGATCATGACCTGAGCTGAAGGCAGACGCTTAACGACTGAGCCACCCAGGCGCCCTATTTTCTGTTTTTATTCCTGCATCGTCACCGTCTTAATTTTCTCATGCTCTCTGTAAGTAACTTCTTGCTCAAAAAGTAGAAGCAAAGAAAAAGGACCGAGTGCCTCTTGTCTCGTCCAGGCTCATCAAGCAGAATACAGCCTTTCAGGTGGTGATGCTCCCGACCCACAGAAGCAGTGAGTCAGAGGCCCGTGTGCCAAGGAAGGAAGGGGAGCGAACAAGAGAGTTTCATTAAGCTACAAAGGAATAATGACAGTGCCTCCTTTAAAAATACCATGAGATGAGGCGGCACGTACTCGAAATGCTTATCTCCACACCTAGCGGATCAAGAGGACGAGCTGCAGCCACACCGGCTGTCAGGAACAGTCTGAGCCTTGCACTTGACCTCATGCTCACGCCCGCACCCTCCCTGCGACTTCCCTGTTTGGTCTTAAGTGCTGGAGTTTCCCCAAATCTGATCTCTCCGCCTTCCTTACTTCTGACTTCCGCCATCACCTCAGAGGTTCAGGCAACGTCGCTGGGATGGACATGGCAGTGCTTGGTCCTGTGGCCGCCAGCCCAGCCTGAGCCTGCCTTGGAGGGACTGTTCCAAGACTCTGAATCCAGGTTGCCTTGAAAACACGTTCCCAGCTGGGAATGAGGGTCTGGAGGGGGGGTGGGGGGGGGGGCGCTGCTGGAGAATGAAGCAGACAGGGCCATGGCAGCCCGCAACAAATGGCTTTACATTATTTACGGGGATAAAATACAATTCTTGGCTTTTATCCGTTGCCACGGAAAGGACATGATGCAGACCCTGAGATGGGCTGGACAGCGCTGAGCCCAGCTCAGGGTGGAGCGTCTTCTCTCCTGCGCGGAAGGCAGAATCTCCTCTTATGTTTATTGTAGTTTTTTTGGTACGTAATATACAAGAATTTGGCAAAGCATTACAGTATAATCATCTAATAATATCCATTTTACCCCATAAAATTATTATATCCAGTCTTAAAATGTTAAATATGTCAGTATTAGAAGAGAGTAACATAAAACTCAGTTTATAATATTAAAACTTGTAACGTGACACAATGTTATCAATCACATTCCCTGTAATATTAAACTTTCCTCATTTTTCTTTAATTCTGCATTTTTAGTGTAACAAATGGGGATTAAAGCAGCAGCTTTTGTTCGTAATCTCTTGGCAGCGAGTGGTAGAGGAGTTACAAGCTGAGCGAGGACAGCAGAGACACATGGTCCCGACACCTAGGACTGTTTCAGGTGGGTGACCGAGCTTCGTGGCGGCCGGGGCAGGCGGCAGGTGCTCCCAGAGCGCGTGCACGGGGCCGCCCGCGAGCGGTGGCTTGATTGGGGGTGCTGTACTATTTGGCCTGATTTGCTCACTTGGCAAAATGAATGTGCGCTTTCTATGCAGAAGAACTCCATGCGAACCGTCATTTTTACACCGAGTGCTCTGTGCGCACATCCTGAATGTATCCGTGCCACCCGAATGGCACGTTCTGAAGTATGTCTTTAAAATTTTAATTACAAGTTTGCAGTTCTCCGAGAACTGTGTTGACTGAGGAGTAGAGAAGCGGACTGCAGTGGTGTGGACGGGCCTGCTGGTTCCTCCTCGTTGTGTACTGAGGGCCATCTTCCTGTCGGTGCCCAAGAAAAGCCTCACTCGGTCCATAGAAGGGTTAGTATTGGTTGCATATAGCTACATAGTGACCAAAAAGCTTGTGGCAACTACTAATCCGAATGACCCAGGGCCAAGACAAATTCTTTCATCGCCTTTCCAGAGAAGGTGACACTCTGGTTACCTGCCGTAAACCCCAAAGGACGGGAGGATTCTCCACAAGTGTTTACCGAACACCTTGTAGGTACGAGCCACGCCATTGGAAATGCAGAAATGGGGATGAAAAAGAAGTTACCACCATCATATAATATACGTGTCACATAATTCTGTGTCCATGAGGGAAATGCTGAAGAAGGGGTTGATTTTGCCTCTGGGGATGGGAGAAGCAAGGAAGGCTTTACGGAGGTGATGCAGGACTTTGCAAAACGGTCACAGAGGGGGTGTAGCTGGGCGTGGGAAGACCGACCTTGGCAAGGTGTTAGGCAGCCAGGTGGAGCAGGTGCCTGTAAGTTCACCCGTCACTTCCCTACTGCGTTGGTAATGTTCCATGAGAAGCACTCACAACTTCATGACGTTGGGACTGGGATGCCCATTGTTTGGAAGAAACCATGGCTTACTGCCTGAGTTATGAGTATGGGTATCACTGGGACTCCATCCCAGGTCAGCTTGACCCCAAAGAGAAACCTAGAATGGGATCTAATTAACTGAGATAATATGTAAAGCACAATTTTAAAATATAATATTCAGGCCTCTTCTATGTGGTATTAGTACAATGGTTTAGACAACTGAAGATTTAGTTGGGTGAAGGATTAGTTAAATTAGATTTACCTCCTATAAAGGAGGAAAATGTACGGGAGGAAACAGTGCTGATAAGCAACAGGAACTACCTATATATCATATTTTTTACATACAAATTCTCGTACATATACGCTAGTTTTGTATCGTTGCTGTAACAGAGGACTACACACTTGGTGGCTAAAGCAACACAAATTTATTCTGTAGTTCCGGAGGTCCGAAGTCTGAAATGGATCTCACAGGCTGAGCTGCAGGTGCGGGCAGGGCTCTCCTCTTTCCAAAGGCTCTAGGAAGGAGCCTGTTTCCCTGCCTGCCCAGCTCCAAGGCCACCTGCAATCCTTGGCAAGTGGCCCTCGGTGGGTCATCTCATCTGGCTGCATAATATCTTCCAGCCTCTGACTTCTGCTCCTGTCCTCACCTCTCTGCCCACCCCCTGCTGCCTTTTCATCCTTATCAGGCCCTTGTGATGATGTTGGCCCCACTGGGACAATCCAGGATCATCTTCCCATCTTAAGGTCTTTGATGTCATCACATCTACAGAGTCTGTTTTGCCATGTAAGGTGACATATTCAAAGGTTCTGGGAATCTTTGGGGGGGGTGCACTGTTCCATCTATCACAATACATACAAATATATAGGTAAATACAGTATATGTAAATATAATTAATGCACATCATAAATGTATATTAATGTATTTCTTATACACACACACTGACACCTGTTGATTACCTATTATTTTTTTGTCCTTAAAATTTTTTGACTTAAAACACTTTTTTGTAGAATGTTGTAAAAGTTTTTGTTAGGACACAGCTTAGGCACAATGTGGGGAGAGAAATAAAGGGCTGGGAAGCCTGCTGTCCATCATCTTGGGCAAATTACAGCTCTTTGGGTTTTGCTTTTTTGGATGGTAGAATGAGGGCATTGGGTTTAGATCAGCTCACGGGTTTCTTGTAAGTCTGATTTTCTAGATCTGTGCTGCATTTCTGTTCACGATCTAATCACAAACCACCCAAACTTCAGTGAAGGGTTTGCAATTATGACCCTGGTTCAGAGTGTTGGTATAATAATTATTGTCCAGTTCTGTTCTTGTCTGTCTCAGATTTGGTCTCTCATTGCAACTTATAATTGTGCACACCTCACTCCTCTCAAAGCTTATGCATTTGCGTATCCACGAACCCCTTCACCTCCCCGTCCACCGTGCACACAAACGATGCGACCGAGCAGTCCTCAGAGGCTGACCTCCTGGGCCTCTGATGGTGGGGTTCCTCCCCATTTTCTTGCCCAAATGCTCTGTGACTGAGACCACCCATTGATAAGAAGGCTGCCTGGTATTAGGTGAGCTGTTTGTGGCCACAAAAGAATTCAAAGTTCATTGGTCAGCATGGCAGTCTCCAACAACCCCCTGGTGGTCTGCTCAGGAGAACTAGTCCAGTCCACTAGGCAAAGGCACGGCCCGTCTGGGCTAGAAATTCACTTCGGTATAAAAAGTTATATTCATGCCTCTCATTGTGCATTTTGTGGGCTATGGGAGCATAAAGTAGAGTTATTTCGTGGACCTCTCAAAGGTCTATTTTATATCTTCTATGCAGAAAAAGCCAATGAGAGAGGGACAAAAAGTATTCAGAGAACAGACAGTATTTAGATAATAGTTTTGAACTTTAGCGCCATGGTGACTTTCTTTCTGGGTATGTGCGTTTTTAGAGGTGGGGGAAGAAGACACATGTTCAGGGAAAAGGGTGCATTTGGGTACAATAATGTAATCGTTAGCACTGTGGTACATTTGCTCAGCAGACAGCCGAGGGCGTATGGAGCGGGAAGGAGGCTGCCCTTCCACCGGCTTGTTTAGCTCACAGCCACCACATACATAAAATAATGTTTATTTGCACTTAATTTTTTAAAATCAGCAAAGCACATGTCTCCATGGCAGGGTAATTCCTGCGTAGGCATTCTTTTTCCATGGGACTTGGGGTCTGGTCTTTGATGGGAAATATTTTGAATGGGAGACGAAGTATTGGTATAAAATCTAAGTCTGCGTACACAAGATTTCTTCCAGCGCCTCAGCCAAAAGCAACACGGAGCCCCTGCTAAATCATCTTAATGAGTTAAGTGTTGTGTGTGGTTTTGTTTTCTTAAGCGGTTGCATTTGTATCTGTTTCTGAGACTGTTCAGAGATCAGTCAAGCAAATATTCCCGTGGAAGAGAAAAATACACATGCATCAAACTCCACTGGACCTATTTCTGTGTGTGGCGGGAAGCGCTTCTTCCAGACAAGGCTGTGCCACAGGATTGAATGTGTTTTGAGCGCTGTTCGGACCTGGAGCTCTAACTGATGTGTGAAATCAGTAAATCCCCTTTTCTCCATCAGCTCACAGGCACCTTTATCGAATCCAGATGCCGCCCTGAAGGAGTCCGTTTTCCTCCGACAGCGAGAGAATTCAACCCGCCTGCTGAGGGACAGGCTGGAAGGCGCCCCAGCTCTCCCCTTCCTCTCTGCTGTTCCAAGGAGGGAGCCGGCCATGCGGAGCCGAGGAGGCTGTAGGGTGCCCGAGCCCTGGCAGGCCGAGAGAGCAAGCCGGCCCCGAGGCCAGCTCCGAGCTTCGCCGCAGTGGGGGCCACACGGCCACCAGGCGGCCACCCGGCGGCCACCATCCCTCCGGGCGCTCCTCCCCCGCGGCCCCGCCACCTGCGCACCTGCGTCTCCCTTCCTCTCTGCAGCCTCTGCATTCAGACCCACATCACTGCCCAAGATAGAGATAAACTCCTACAGAAGTGGTAACGAACGAACGCCCCTTTTCTTTTCAACTTAATGTTAGAATTTCACTTTTATGAATGAAGAAACAAAATAACACAACTGTTTCCGTGTGTGCAGTCAGCAGGTTGCTGGGACTTGCAGTCAACATTCAAAGCCTGGTCCGTGCCTCCCGAAGTCATGCCTAGACCGTTAAGAGAGCGGGCGGCTCCTCTTGGACCCAAGTTCACTGGTCTAGCCTATTCTAACGCGCTCGTGCTACGTAGGATCCGTGCGCTACTGCACGTGCTCCTTTCCTTCCAGACAACTTGCTCACAGCCTGTTTATTCTTCTGGGGGCTTGAGTTGTTCCGGAAAGGTTTACAGAGTGCTCAGCTGCCGCGCACGTGTGTCGTGAGCTCGACAGGGGGTGGCCGCAGCAATGTCTAGTTTGCGGGATCTTGGTTTACTCATTTGGTCACATATTTATTGTTTTTCTCTGCATGGAAATTTTTGACTTTGGCAGATGCTGTGACTCCCCACAGTAATAAAAACGTGCCCTGGGAGAGATAATCCCAAATGGTGGATAATCCTCTAGCCATTCCATCTGCTTTGGGAATGGGGGTTTGTACCTGCATTTTCATGAAGAGCACCAAACTCCTAACAAAGCTGGGTATGGCTGGTCTGTTTCTGAAGGTACTGTGAATAGAGCTTTTCCATTTTATTTTCTCATCCAGACACGATTTATCGCCGTCTTCACGCCTGGGGCAGCATTAGACTCTTTCGGTTCAGATCTTTCTCAGAACAAGTGGTCCACCGTGAGGCCATCACCTCCTTGCCCTGTCCATCATAGCTGAGCGCAGTCATGACAACAGATGGAGAGAGAGGGAGAACACATCTTGAATAAGCTCATGGTCTAGAGCTTGAGGTCAAACTCATGTTCGAATCCCTTTCTTGCCACCACCAACCTACCTGTGATTTTACACAAGTTAATTTCTCTCTCTGAAGCTTGGGTCCTCAGTTGAGAACAAAATCCCAGCCCCAGGGAGGTAATGGGAGTGAATATTAGTAATATGGTGCCCATACCTTGAGCAGCCCCAATGCTGACATCTCGTAAGTAATGGCTTGCAGATGACAGCTGCTGCATTACTTTGCAAACCCTGCAGACGAGCTTCCTGACTGCAACAAAAATGCATCGCAGAAGTTGGAAGAAAAAGTCTGAATGCGTCTCATTCCAATGTGAAGATTCGTTTCCAAGGAAATTTGTATTATTTCAACCATAGTTGTTTCTCTAACCAAGCTAAAAATTAGCATATTAGCATATTTCCTAGATGCTAGGGTGCATGGGCTACTTTTTAAAATATTCTTTTAACTAATAAAATGCAGAGATGACATGCTTTCTCTTTCAATGGGTTGAAGTATAATATTGTTATTCGCTGTCACAGGTGTTCTGAAAATGTAGATATACTAGATACCTATAATTTTTACAAGGCTTTGGGTGGATCATCAGTCAGAAAGATGGAATGAATTTTTGAGAAAAGAGAAGAACAGGGTTGGAAATGGGGTGTAAGAAGGAGCATCAGGTGAAAGCCTGGAGGCAGGTGTGGGTATGACTCAGGAGGGTGAGAGAAATCCCAAGAGGCGTGTCAGTGCGCCTGCATTTTGAAAGGGGTGTGAATCGGGTCGTGTGTCGTACATGTCCACAGGTCACACCCGCTTTTGGTCTCCAGCCTCCTTCCTGCTTCTTAGCGCTGTGCGCCCATGAGCCTGTCCTTTTACACTCGGGTCAGGTCATGGCAGGCAGTCTAAAACCCTAGAAGTTAAAAGTACAGCTCTTTCTTCATCGAGCACCAACTTATTTTAAATGATGCTCAAAGTTTCAGAGGGGAATTAGGATAAGTGAGAGAAAATGTTTCTGAAATTTGAAGTCACACTAGGTGTGCGCACATGCAACTTCCTGGGGGGGGAATCCATTTTTGGAAGAAAGTAGCAATAACACGTCTGTCTTTTCAAAACCACAGTGCAGCTCTGAGTATCAGATTAAGGGGAGATTTATAAACTCTGTTTCTGAAAAAGTATAGTATATTCTTTGCTCTCCTGGGTAGAGGAATGCCAGTAAGAAAGTAGAAGTCTGGTTCTCGATGGATCTCTGCCATAGCTCTGGACATCTTTTCTAGGTTAAATTTTATTTTTAAGAAATCACTCTGCAGAGTAACACTGAGTCTGTAGATCTTTGGGGGCCACTATTTTAATATTAGAGTATGGCAGTCTTGAACAAATCTCCCCATTGGCCAAAGCAACAAGCCAGATGAAGGCTGGATGCAGCCAGCTCAGCCAGTGGAACAATGGAATTTGGCAAATTTAAAAAAAAAAAAAAAAAGAAGGGATATATTGATCAGACAAAGGGAGCAGGAGGTGCTCCCTTTTTATGGGAGATCACAGAGTCATGATTGGTGATCTCTTTCTATAAGGTGATGATGCAGTAATTCAATGATGTTCTTAAAACTTCCAGTAAATTTCCACCATTTCAAATCCTATGGAGGCCATTAAATCAAGGCTGATTTGTACATGAATATTTCTCTTCTACAGAAACATATAAATGGGATCAGATGGTCAAGGTAGTTCGGGTAAGTGGCAACTATTAATTTTATTGAAAAGACCTCCTTCGATTGATGTTCTTGGCTTGAAAGGCTAGCCCCTCTCTAAAGGGTTAACTGGTGTCCCATTAATGGAAACACTATCAGGAGACAAAGTAATAGAGTTTAATGCACCCTGCTTTGAATTCAGAGTTCATGCATAGTCTAGACTAAAGGCCAAACAAATTTACAGCACTTCATGCATTTCTATGGAGGAACATTTTTCCTGAAGGATATGTAAATATTGCACTAATCAGAGGTTCTGGAATTCCAAATGCCATAAAAGGTTATGACCTGAAGCCCTGTTAATATATGAGTGAGGGCGTAGACTGAATCCTTTTGAATGACAGCTAACATGGGGTGTTTTGCATGAAAAATAACCTATAATAAATGACCTCTGCTTTTTTCTCTTCAAATCCATGACAGTAATGAACGGGAAGGGGGAGTCTCCTACACATCCAGCGTTATTTACACCTAAACAGATGAAAGTCTTGCCTTAGTGTTGGCTTCCATTCAGGAAGATGGAGGAGTAGAGGATTTATTACAGAGAACCATCTTTTCTTTTTCATGTTTGGGCTTCCCAACGGGCTCCAAGTAAAAGAGAGAGACATACAAACACGTGCAAAGTTGTTAAAAGGAGTGTTTCATTTCCTAAAGAATCCATTCCGTTAGAGGGTGTGTATGGAATCTCCTGGAATGCTGATAAAACCCTTCTCGCTCAGAGAGCCTGTGACCTTTAGCCTGTCAGATCTGTGTCTCTCGCAGGGGATGGGGATGTTTTAGCAGCTCAGAATCCCTGCCAAGAGGTTGTATTTTCTTTGGGGCTGCTTTCGCATGCACAGAAAGTTCTGTGATTTTCCCAGATTCCAGCTGGACCAAAAAAGCAACATATCGCCTTAAATATTGGAGATCTCCCCCCTCTGTCTCCTCTAGTGTGAGAGCGTCTTTCCATATCATGTTCTTCAAAGCCGGAATCCCAGCTTGGGTTAGGAAAGGGTCTATCCTATTTGCCTTTTGTTGCTCAAAACCTCTGACCAGGGCTTTGTTCGGTCTTGCTGGATTTAAGGCGGTGACCCTGCTGTATGGTTATGCTCCGGCTGAGGTTTCCGAGGAAATACCTCTCGGTGTTGGGCCCAGTGTTTCTTTACAAAATTAAATCAGACTCCTCCCAGTTATATCCCTTTGAATTTTATTTCACGATTTCTCTCCAGATCTAGTGTGTGTCCTAGTTCAGTGTTTTCGGACGTGTGCCTGGCTCCGCATTTCCGTCTTCCCTCACAAGCGCTTCCCTTGGCTGCCGAGCATCTGTGACGGTCCCCAGCTCTGCCCTCTTTCTCACGCGGGGCTTGATCTGCACGCTTTTCTCCTGCACCTGGTGTGTTGGCTTTGAGCTGCCCTTGAACTTGTTACAATGTTACCACTGCAAATAGAAAAACATGGTGTAGGGCTTTCCTTGCTGGAAACCTCCCCTCCAGGCACAGGATCTGTGGATCTATTTGAAGGAGACTGTCAGAGTTCGCAGTGACGGGGCACTGTGGGCTTGGGTGGTGGCTGGAGGCCTTTGGATTTGGATTTCAACCAGGGCCGAAGATCTGGAGGAGGGGCAGGAAGGGCTGGAGGACAGTGGGGAGAAGCTCCCCTGGGTCGCACCTCTGGGGGTGGGGCACTTGCCTCCGCAGAGTCCTTTCCTGGGCTAGAGCCTGTTAGCACGGTTCAGGCCATCCGTTCCCTGCCCCGCATGGGTGACCTGATCGCCCCTGCCTGTGACCACCTAGAACCACCTCATTACCAGAGAGATTTTCCCTACCGCCCGCCTACTACAGGGTAAGGTCCCACTCTCATAACGCAAAACGGCGTTGACTCCTCCTGCTGGCTGTCCCAGACGGAGCTCCCTCTGCCCCGCGCAGTGAAATCTGGGGTCCGGCTGTGTCCGAGTTGGGGCCATGCCCCCGGATGTCATCTTTGGCCTGCAGGGTCTGTTGTTCCATCAACAGGAAGCTCTTGCTCACCTTCAGTAGCTGAGACAAATGCCACCATCTCAGCAGGAATATGCCGGCACTGTGACCTGACCCCTCTCCAGATCCCTAACCCTGCTCCAATGCCTACCCCAAGGCGTGGCCCTGACGACCCAAGCACTGGGTTATATATCTCCACATCTCTTTGCAAGTTATCAATCTGGGGGATCAGGCATTCTGTTTTATTCATATTTATACATTTTTTTTTTAAAGATTTAATTTATTTATTTGACAGAGAGAGAGAGAGAGGGAGCACAAGTAGGCAGAGTGGCAGGCAGATGGAGAGGGAGAAACAGGCTCTCTGCTGAGCAGGGAGCCGGATGTGGGACTCGATCCCAAGACCCCAGGATCATGACCTGAGCTGAGGGCAGCCGCTTAACGGACTGAGCCACCCAGGCGCCCCCATATTTATACCTTTGATGACTGGCACAGGCTGGGGCCCCATCTGTGTCCATCGGAGGAAGGAAGAAAAGTCTGCCTCATGGGACAAAGGGCTGCCAAGGGTTCTCAATGTCACCCCTTCCATGGAGGCTTGGGAGGGGTCAGGAATATGCTCTTTCAAGTCTTGAGATCACTTCACGCCCAGCCTCAAGGACTGTGGACTGCCCAGTCTTGCCAATAGTTTTCCATAGTTTCCAGAAATACACCTGTTCCTGGACAATCTGCAGGCCCATTCTAGGTGAGCACAGGTGGTCCTGAAGCAGAGGTAGACCTCCATAATCCCCCCATCTCCAGTGTTGGTCAGTTCCATGTCCAGCCCCAAGAGCCAGCCCCAAGAGCACGTCACTTGCGATCGTGTCGGATACCAAGGCCATCTTGGGAGGCTCAGCGGACAGGACTAAGAGTACTCCGGACCCCCGCAGCAGGCGCTCCACACAGGGCCGCAGACACCTGCTGGATCGCTGGGAGGCTGGAGAAGCAGTCGAGGCTGCCCCCCAGGGCCGTCTCGGGAACGGTGGCGCCAAGCTGCTCAACGAGGGAACCTTTGCTCCAGTCAGGAAGCTGCTGCCCTACCTCCGTCTCCAGCACTGCACCTGCTTCACCACAGTCTGCAGCCCAGAAAGTCGGCACCACGACTCTTGTCTCCAGGCCACAGTGTCCTGTCCCCAAACACTGGAGAACCACCCTCGGAGCTGTTGGTCGTGGAGGCAGGTGGACCTGCCGAGGCTGCTGCGTGAAAGAGCAGCTTACCTGCCCGTGCCGAATACTGGGGGGGGGGGGGTGCTGGCATAGAGGCAGTGCTGGACGTCCTGCAGGATCGTCATGACGTACGGCGTCCCCCCCCCCCCCCCCCCCCCCCCCCCCCCCCCCCCCCCCCCCCCGCTCTGGATACCGACCCCTTCCTGGGAGCTGCGTCCTGCTCTCGAACAGTGTGCCCTGCAGATCCAAGCCCGGACGCCAGGAGCCTGGGCCATGTGAGTGTGGGTAAGGCGTGGAGCTGGGGCACATCTTTCCAGAGGACTAGAAGATTAGACTTGAGGCAGCATCTTGGAAGGAACTGGAACTCAGTCCCACCTTGATCTTTAGTTTGAATAGACCCCAGCTAGAGGGGGATGCAGCTTTGTAGCATTGGCCTGGGGGAGTCTCAGGCGGACAGTGGGGGGCAGGTCTTGAAGAAGTTCTCGCCAGGGAGGGCAGCTGCAGGACTTTAAGTGAGCATCTGTGGCTTTGGGCATGGAGAGGGGGAAGCCATGTACGCCACGGGACTGGACATGCCGTGTTGCTAAGAATCACTTGCTCTCACGGGGTTGTTTGTTATCCTGCGGCCTTCCTTCCTGGGGAGATGCCTCTTGTTCGGTGGGAGACTGGGATGACGTTTGTCTTAACCCTGCCCTTTGGCTGTTTCCTCAACTGACAGCCCATTCCAGGGGGCGTGCCTTACTCCAGAACCCGTCGCTTCCATTTGTCTATGACCCGAACTGGGTCATCCAACCGTGTCCTGAAATAAGATACTCAAAGTCACAAGTTTTTGGAGCAACACAGATCACCCTGAAAATAAGACAAATGTGAGACAACTGTAAGATGGAGGGCACGATTCATTTCCTCGGGACTGACCACCTGGTTTTATTGCTCTTTAGCCTTCTTTTTCCTTCAGCTTATCCCACTTCCTTTGTGCCTCGGGCATTAGGTTATATTTTCGTGGCTGACCAAAGGTTGGTGACACTCCCACCTCTCAAAGCAAATCTCAGTGGGTTTTCTTTCTGCCCATTTTTCTCAGCAAGCAGATCCGAAAAAATGTAAACAAAAAATAAACCATTCCCCCCTTCCATTTATTTGAATTTTAGTTTTTGACTCTGAGAACTCAGAAAAATTTCCCAGCACAAACTGGTCGAGTGGGAAAGAAAGTAAATATCAAAACAAACACAAAGATCACAGGCTCTGTTATCTCGGTTTGCACAGAGCAAGATATTGCTGCTTAAATATTTAACTAAACTTTGCTCCTCTTAAAGCCAGAAGCCAAAATCTTATTTTTCCCTTTTTTGAACCAATTGCTTTAAGCATAGGTAAGGAAGGAGAGGGAAGACATTTCTTTTGGTCGTATTGGCAGCAAGTAACAGGTATTTTACATTGTCGCTTCAATATGCCACCGACGAGACTTCTCTGCTAGACATCTGCATGAAAATTTAATGGCCATGTTGGCTTCAGTCATTCACAACCCATGTCCTCGGGGAGAAGCGAACATCTTGACTCCCGTGCAAGTTCCATGCTTCCTGTCTGGAACTGTGTTTAGATTCAGGGAGTGTTTATAGAGTGACTTGGGCCTGGCTGGCACCAGAGCAGGCATTTTGCAGTGGGTGAGGAATGAACTTCTTGTTCCTGTGAAGCCAGATCACCGATTCTTGAGACCTTAGGTGGAGAAAAATGGTCATCATCAAACTTCTGCTAAGAAAATGTTTACATCCTGGTTTACCCTCAGTCTTTCAGAATGATTTTTTATTTTATTTGTTTTATTTTTAAACTTACTTGAATTCATTGGTAGAACATGATGATATGTAACGTTCCAAACTTACATATTTGCAACTGTTAAAAATTTCAACTTGAGACTCTGTTTTGAGAAGGTAAGTAACAATCAAATTCTATGTCTGCACATGGATAATTTCTCTGTGGGCTCTACACAGTACAGTCTTTATCCCAGCCTGAACTCTTATCATCTGGCATGCTTTGTTCTGGAATAATGCAAGCCAACTTTACCATTAGCTTGAATAAAGCTTCATTTTGATGGTAAATCTGCTACAAAATCAGTATAATACAATCTCAGGACAAATAATTTGGGATTATGCACATAGATCTTTTTAACTGTTTGAAGAATCCATGAACTGATCAAATATATTGGCTTGGTAAATTCTTTCTGCATAAGAAATTTAGAATATTCTGTCCAAATAATCCATTTATTCTCCAGTGCTCATATTTGTTCTATTATGTTTCCTGGTCCTCCTTAATTCAAACATTCATATAGTTTATTTTCTTATAGCTAAACAAGTAATGGGAGACAATAGATGTTTCAGATTTGTATTTTCCCTTCAGCCCTCTTCCCCTATAATCATATCTACTTATGTTGTGATGCTGGGAGTCCTCAGTTCTATGAACAAAATGCTAAATGGTCAATTGGAAAGAAACTTTATCTTGGTTATTGAGGTTTGCTAAAGTTATCCTCCAGAACCAGAAGCAAATTATAATTTTATTCAGAGATGCAAAATGTCCTCCCTACACACCTCTAGTTGAATTTGGATTTTGGTGACAGAATAACTTCTGATTGAGAACCACTGTCTTAGATCAAGGGAAAAGACATGTCTGACATGACATGTCCCAGGTGGGCAAATCTTTTTAGCTGGGACACCAGCATAAAGAAGACAGTTGAGCAGAGATCAGTAGAACTGCCATAGGACCACAGTGACACATAGCACAAACAAAAAATAAACCATTGTTGTTGTAAGCCACCACATCTTTGGGGTTGTTTGTTATGAAGAATAACCTGCAAGAGCTGACTGATGCAAGTAGTCAGCACAGGCCCGAGGGACATGTTCTTTCCATGAGTCAGAGGACAGTGTCTCTATAGAATTAAGTGGTTTGAATGGAGGGGGCAAGGGGCAGGACTTCTGGAATGCCAGAGTGAGGAACTCCTTAAATTTGTGGTGGGCATGACAATGGCTCCCCAAAGATGTTTGTGTCCCAATCCCTGGAATCTGTGAATATGTCACCTTACCGGGTGAAATGATGAAAGGAACTTTGCAGGTGTATTTAAGTCAAGGATCTTGAGGTGAGGAGATAATCCTGCTTCTCTGCATGGGTCCAGTGTAATCACAGGGGTTCTTTAAATGTGGGAGAGGGAGACAAGAGAAACAGAGTTAGAGATGGCATACGGTATGACCACGGAAGCAGAGGTCAGAGAGATGTGATTGCTGTCTGTGACGATGGAAGGCGCCACCAGCCAAGAAGTATGGGTAACTTCTAGAAGCCAGAAAAGGCAAAAGAACGGATTCTCCCCTAGAGCCTCCAGAATAAATGCAGCCCTGCTAATATCTTGATTTTAGCCCTATAAGACTCATTTCAGACCTTTGGTTTCCAGAACTAAGATAATATATGTGCATGGTTTTAAGCCACCACATTTGTGGTAAGTTGTTATAGCAGCAATGGGAAAGTAATATACCAGCCCTCTATAAAAGTAAGAAAAAATATAGGCAAAATTCTTAAGATCAACTTTTCTAGAACTCCAGAAATTAACCAAAAGCTTGCAACAATCTAAGAAGCATTTATTAAAGAAAAGCTACTGAGAATCCCAATGGTGAGGTTTGTGGTGTTTTAACATGGTTGACTCTCAGAAGCCTCCTAAGCTCTGTAGTAGCCTTGAACACCAGTAGCCTTGCAACCATGACTGCTGTGGAAACCAACAGCCTTGAAGCTACCAAATGAGGACAAATGCATTTGGAGTTCAAAAAGCTCCCTCCCCAGAGTATTATCACCACCTGACCAGGTCCCTGGAAGAGCTGCATTAATGGTCTTCGTTGGACTTGACTCAGAGTTCACTCTGCTAGAAAATCTCTGCCCCCAGGACATTTGTTGAAAACAATCAGCTGTAACTGTTTAATGACATAGTTGCCTAAGACTGTGATATCATTTGGTGCAAACAAGAACTTGACCAAAAATCTGAAAGGAAGATCTGGAGAATGAAATGTCCATAGAAGGCTTTGAAAAGCTCTTCTTTATTCTTGGTAAGCTGCAGGTGAGACCACAAGCATGTACAGGCTGTATTCACAGCCAGGAAAGACCTGAGAAGGACCCCATCTTTCACCTCTGAATGACCTAGAGTCCATAGGGAAGTAGGAAGCGAAGGCTAATGCAGGCTCATCTGCACCCTAAGTATTGAAGTTATGCCCCAACATAACACAGAGCTCTTTGTCAAAAGGCAAAAGACTTACTGGATTAAGGCATTTAAAGAAATCTCACCAATCATTAGCTGACTACTAAGCTAACCAAGTAGAGACGTCATTGGTCACTTACTACAAAGAATACAGATTTTAAAGAATTAATCCATCCTGAGGAACCATGCAGGGGCAGTTGAAAGTACGTGTAGATTATAGTTGTGTGGGTAATAGTGTTATCTAATTGTCCAGTAAATTACTATGAGAGTAGTATCAAAATCCCCAACTCTGATTTTATAGGTGTCTATATCTCCCTTTAGATCTGCCAGTTTTTGCTTCAGGTATTTTGAATCTCTTTTATTAAGTACATGCATGTTTAGGGTTGTGTTGTCTTCCTGATAAATCAACTCCTTTATCATAATGAAATATTTCCCTCTTTATCTCTGATAATAGTTGTTGTTTCAAAGTCTATTTTTCTGATATTAATATAGCCAGTGAAGCTTATTTTGGTAAATACATATAATATGTATTCCATTTTTACTTTCAACTTTCTATCTTTATGTTTTATATATATTTTTATATTACAGATATCTTGGTGGCCAGCTCATAGCACCTTTAATAACATTCTGCTTAGCATTAATATTGTCTTATTTTATGTAATAGATAAGTTTACAACAGTATAGTTCTCTTCCCCTCATCCTTTGTGCTATTGTTGTTATATGTATTACAATACACATGTCTACAATATTTGCTATAATATTTGCTTTAAACAGTCATATGTCTTAGGGGCGCCTGGGTGGCTCAGTTGGTTAAGCATCTGTCTTCCACTCAGGTCACGATCCCAGATCCTGGGATCAAGTCCTGCATTGGACTCCCTGCTCAGTGGGGAGCCTGCTTCTCCCTCTCCCTCTGCCGCTCCCCTGCTTGTTCTCTCTCTCTCTCTGTCAAATAAATAAAATCTTTTTAAAAAAACAGTCATATGTCTTAAATGAATTAAGAAAAAAATTATTATTTTTAATAGTAACCCTTATAATTACCATTTCTAGTGCTCTTCTTTCTTTGTTATAGATCCATCTAGTGTTATTTATCTTAAGCCTAAAAAAATTAGGATTTCTTGTTATGCAAGTATACGGACAAAGAAATAAATGCTTTTAAGTTCATTTTTGAAGAATATTTTTGCTTGATAAAGAATTCTCAATTCATAGTTTCCCCCCCCAACACTTTAATCATGTTCTGTTGCCTCTGGCCTCCACTGTTTCTGATGAGAAAGTAAATGTCACTTATATTGTTGTTTTCTCATATGTAACATGTCATTTTTCTCCAGCTACTTTCAAGATTTTCTTTTTCGTTTGTATTTTACTCCTAGGAGTTCACTTAAAGTCTTGAATCTTTAGGTTGATATTCTTCACTACATTGGGAAAATTTCACTCATTATTTCTTAATTTTTTTTTCCCTTTTCCCATCTGGGACTCCAATTATATGTATGTTAGACTTCATAATCTCAGGTTTTTGACTCATATGACTCCTTCCTTCCTCCCTCCCTCCCTCTCTTTCTTTTTATTTCTTTCTTTCTTTCTTTCTTTCTTTCTTTCTTTCTTTCTTTCTTTCTTTCTTTCTTTCTTTCTTCTTTCTTTCTTTCTTTCTCTCTTCTTTCTTTCTTTCTTCTTTCTTCTTTCTTTCGTCCTCTATGTTATTCAGATTGTGTTGTTTTATCAATCCATTTTCAGTTTTTGAAACTGTCTTCTGCTTTTTAAACATATTTAATACAATTTTTATTTCAGTTAGTGTAACTTTCAGTTCGGTAATTTCCATTTGATTGTTTAATAGTTTCCCTTTCTCTGCTATGTTTCCCCATTTTTTTTCATTCATTATGAAGATATTTTCCTTCAAGAGTTTGAACATATTTGTATTTGATTTGAAATTATCTCCTGTGAATTTCCACATCAATGATCATCTTGGAGTTGGCTTCTATTGACTGTTTTTTCTCTTGACATTGGCCATATTTTTATTTTTATTTATTTTTTATGCTTGTCTACTAGATTTTGATTGTGTACTGAGAGTGTGGATATTACATTGCAGAGACTCTGTATTTCATATATTCCTTTGAAAGTATTCCGGCAGTCAACTAACCTGACGAGACTCAAATTCTAAACCCTGCCTTCTCTGTGGTGGGCATCAGCCAAAGTTTCCCCCCTCTAGCTTGTTTTCCATTGATTCTCCTGCAGTTTCCCTTTGCATCTGTAAATCAGGAATCAGCTCAGGATTTGAGCAGACTTCATATTTGGATTTTGAGTTCTCCATCTGCACATCCTCCTTTCTGTGTTTTCTCCCTTCACTTTCTAGCAATCTGGCCACCCCAAATTTTGTACTCTGACTTCTCATGCCAGAATGCTTGGCTTTCTGTTTGAGTCTCAGCTGCCTCATTTCACTTAGTTGGGTGTGTGCTCTCAACAACAAGTCCCATAATCAACATATCATTCTATGTGGTTTCTCTCCTTTGAGGGCCAACTCTCACCTAGTTTATGCATTTTTTGATCATTCTCTAATTGGTTAACTTTTATATTTTTTTCTGACTAGACATTTCTTATATGTAGGAGGCTCATCTAATATAAACTATTCTCTCATTACCAGAGTAGAATTTATTATCTTAATTTGTTTTTCATTTTCCTTATTATTAGTAATAGTGAGCATATTTTCCTGAATTTTGTGCCATTTGAACTCTTTTGTAAGCTTATTTATATCCATTACCTTTTTGCTTGGCTTTTTCTCATAGATTTGAAAGAGCTCCTTGTATTTTATGAATATTGATTTTTTTGGTCTGTTTTAACTATTATAAATATTTTTTTCACTTTATTTTTACTTATAATGTTGTTCTTTATTAAAATTATAGAAATGGAGAACATCTTTTAATCTTTTCCTTCATAACTTCTGGTTAATGTTTGGTTAATGAAAATATCTCCAGCTGGGATTATAAAAATATCATCATATTTCACATTAATATAAGAAAGCCATCCTGAATTTACTGTGGGAAGTGAGATTGAGTCATAACTTAATTTTTTCTCACAAAGATAGACAGTTGTTCTAGTGAGTTTGTTGAATAATTAATCTTTCCCTACTGATTTTGAACATTTATTATATATTTCGTTACTTCAGAGGAAGCTTCTATTTCTCCTATTGTCAGTTCTTTCCACAACATATTTTTCAATTACTGTGCTATGTTATGTTTTTATTATTTGCTGAGGTAAGTTGTCTCTTACTGGTCACTTTAAATTCAATAGTTGTCTTGTGCAGCTAACCAGATTTAATTAAATTATCTTGGGATATCAGTTGGGATTTTTATGGGATTCATTAATTTATTTTAGGAAAGATAACATATTTAAACATTGAGTCATCTCATCAAAAATGATTTTCCATTTATTTATATTTTCTTTTATGCCTGTCAGTAAAGTTTATACTTTCTTTAATGTTGGTATTTGTTGGTATTGCTCATTTCCTGTTACTACCATTCCTGGGAGTTTGTAGTTTCTTTTACATTAAGACATTAATCTTCTTCCTTTGGAGTGCCTGGGGGGCTCAGTTGGCTAAGGGTCTGACTCTTGATTTGGGCTCAGGTCATGATCTCAGGGTTGTGAGATGGAGGCCTGTATCAGGCTGGGTGTGGCGCTTACTTAAGATTCTCTCTCCCTCTCTCTGCCCCTCCCCCTCAAAAAAAGTCAATCTTCTTCATTTTATTTACATTTTTGTTTTTATTTTGCTAGTATATATATTTTAACTTTTGTATTATCACGTAAAAGGATGAAATCAATGACAATTTTGATTTATCATTTGGATTTACTAGGAAGGCAACTATGAATTTATCTTTCTTTCTCCATCTCTCTCTTTTTCTATTTCACTACATGGACTGAAAAGCAACATTGAATAATGGTAGCAATGGTATCTGTCTTGTTCTGATTTTAATGTACACTGGTGTGTGGGGGGTTAAATAGAACTTTCACTTTTTTACTCTGTATACTTATACATTGTCATATACGGAGTTAAAATTTCTGGGGATGGTGCCCAGGAAATGCATTTTTCAGGAGCACCTTTAAGTGATTCTAATATACAGCCAGTTTGGGAATCAAAACAAAGAGATGTAAAATTAAAATTAAAAGCTGCTTAGTTCCAGGCTCCTTGGATTTCTGTTCTTGAGCAAACATTCACTTTGAGCAATTATAGAAAATAAGAGAAACACACATACCACAGACACACACACATTTTTTGAGGAAAGGTTTAGGTAACTAAGTGGAAGGAGATATCTCATTAGAAATAATGTTAAACATTTCAGATTCATATACAGTAATCCACACTATTATCAATGTGTGGTCCTCCCTGGGGCATAGCTGATTGGGGAGTTTCCCTGTCAATCAAAGCGCTGCTTATATCCATGATTAGGCAAAGAAAGGGTTACCAGTTGTGACCTGGTGCTCAACCTCAGTTTCTCTGTAAAATGGGATCAAAACTGACTAATTTGTAAGATTATTGAGAATTAATGATGGAAGTAACTGTAGAATAAGAATGTAAAAGACTTTGGGAATGATGTTTTTTCTCTGTATAAACACTAGGAAGTGAATTAACTTTCCTTCTGTATCTTGACCCCAAATAGCACAGATGTTTTTCTGTAAATAACCTCTCACAGGTGCAATTATTTACATATCTCTTTCTGCTATTTGAAGGCTGTGTACAAAAACAGTTATTTGTAGAAAAAGGAAATGTACCCTTCATTAATACAGCACTGATTTCCTGAAGTTCTTTTCTCAGTTAAGAAAATAGTTTTCATTCTACCTACTTCAAAGGATCATGGGCTATTGGTATGAAAGTTCTTTATGAATGACAACTGGGTAAATAGTTTTGAGAATAACCTGAGGTAACCTCTTTGGTTTGTGAACTGGCTGGAATAGTTGTGAAGTTTTCCTATAATAATAAAAGATCTTGAGAAATGGAACAAATAAACAAATGAATAAACACTATTAGTAAAAAAAAGGAGACACAGGAAAACAATTGTGGAAATATTGAGTGTTATTAAGATTGGGAACGTGCTACCAAGGGAAATTATAGAACACTCGTCTCCAAGGATCCTTTGAAAATACAATAACTCCCCATATATCTAAGATAGATTGGTCTAGTTGTAGTGTAGTCCTATTTGGAAACAGGGATAGGAGGCACAGAATACATAGTCTGACCAATTCTGCGAGCATTCGGCCCATTCCAGTCAATGTGGCTTTGTGCTAACAGCCCCCAGAGAACCAGAACCTCTGCGGGTAAATGCTGAGTGCCAAGTCAGCCATGCTCAGCCGCCTGCAGCCGCTTCATCTCCTCTGCCCCCCTTTTGATCCTCTGGTTGTCATCCTTGGGAGAAACCCCAAGATCTGTGCTAACATTTGCTTTTGATAATACGCCCAACAAGCCTTTAGACTCCTTCCAATGATCCTCAGACTTGGGGGAGGGCATGGAAGGTGGCACATAGGCCAATTATTGCACAAAAGCAGCGAGTTTGGTATGGAAACTGTGTCTCCCACTTTATACCAGCCTGGGAGTAAAACCAATCATGGGCACAGCGGCAAACAATGGTGCTCTGTGCTTGCCTACGCCTGAAACTCCTATGCTTCTGGAAGGTCCCGGTAGTTGGTGGGGTGGATGGGGCAGGCTGGCCTCTGCCTGAGGTCTCCAGTCCTTGCCATGCAGTAGCTCTGCTCCCTCCTCTACCCTCTGGGCCCCGATCTGATTTCTTTCTCAGACTGCATTGCTTGGTGCTGAATGTCATGGTGCGCACGGCTCAACCTTGCCTGGCAGAGAGGGGACTGAGGTGCAGCCCAAGTGAAAGAGGACTCTATAAGAAATACAAGAAATGAGCCTGCTGTCTCATCTGGTTCACTTTGACTTCCTCCCGTTCTTTATGTGCTGTGGTGTCTCTGGGTTTTTTGGACTTGAAGCTTTATTTTCCTTACCACTGGGTATCAAGTTGTAGTGAGCAAAGTGACAAGGCAAATCTGTGGGACATTCATTTTCTTTCAAAAACCTGTCAATTGACAGAAATCATATAAACATCACAATAAAGTCACCATATCCAACAGAGAGAGAGAGAGGAGAGGCAGTTTTAGTCTTTGAAGGGACATCTTATATTAGGATGATATCCCTGTCCTGCCTTTGTCTGCCTGTTTGACTTGGAGCCAGGTCTGACCTCACACACACAAGGTTTGACCTTCCTTAGGTATATTTCAGACTTGAACATAGGGGAGCATAGAGGAGAATTTTCTTCCTCTGAGCACGTCCTCATCCAGCGCTGTCTTTTTAAATAGAGGTCAACATCATATAACATAATAAAATTAACTACTTTATTTTTTTTTAAAGATTTTATTTATTTATTTTGACAGAGAGACAGAGAGAGAGGGAACACAAGCAGGGGGAGTGGGAAAGGGAGAAGCAGGTTTCCCGCTGAGCGGAGAACCCGATGCGGGGCTCGATCCCAGGACCCTGGGATCATGACCTGAGCCGAAGGCAGATGCTTAACGACTGAGCTACTCAGGTGCCCCTGTGACAGTTTTTTGATGTGTCATTTAACCTTGGCCAAGTGAGGACACATGGGAGGCACCAGCCGCCATTTTGTAGCACACACGCACCTCGCCCACGTAGACGGTGGGGCACTAGGGTAGGTCGCTGTGAGGGATTTAGCAGATGCAATTGGGGTCCCTCGTCAGTTAATTTTAAGTAAAGGAAATTATCCCGGTGGGCTTGGCTGAACCAGTACCAGTGGAAGTCATGTAAAAGAAGGCTCAGGCATTCCTTGAGCCAGACTCCAAAAAGCAGCTTTGTTTATACCTCCAATTCCTTTGTTGGATTATCCCTTCCTGACTGCCTGCACTATAGATTTTGTACCTGTTTGTCCAGCTCCACGAATCATATAAGGCGATTCTTGTCATAAATTTCTCACAGGTATCTATCATCTATCTATCTATCTATCTATCTATCTATCTATCTATCTATCATCATCTATCTATATCTACCTACCTACCAATCTCTCTAGCAGTCAATCTATCTTTATCTATCATCTATCTATCAGTCTATCAATCATCTATCTATCATCTCTCTACCTCTCTATCTACCGTCTACTATCTATCTATCTATCTATCTATCTATCTATCTATCTATCATCCATCTTATCATCTCTCTCC